>NC_090652.1:78558527-78658527 GCF_040937935.1 Hyperolius riggenbachi | reverse complement strand
TGGAGAAGAGCCCCTTGTCCTTGGATTGGACAAGGGCTCGGAGGGGGAGGGGAAAGCTTGGCTGCCCCTCCCCTTCCGAGACCCCCCCAATCCATGGACCATGCGGGCTGGTATAGTCAGGGTGCGGAGCCCCACGCGGCCGGTGCTCCGCATTCTGGCTATCCCAGTCTGCATGGGGGACAAGGGGTTAAAGAGGTCTGGGAGGGGGGACCCCACGTCGGTTTTTTTAAATATTTCCCACACTCAGAACGAAGTAAGTAAAACTCTTCCCACTTGGGGGAATCTATGAAAATAAAACACTATTGTTACCTGTGCAAAAAAAACCTGACATTTTCCGCATTTAAAAGACATTTTGCCCTTGAAACTTAAAAATCGATTTTCTCAAAAACTATAAGGTCTTTTTGAAAACATTTTTTTCCTCTTATTCCCACTGATCCCCTTAATATACCCTGTGAATTTGGTGTTCCTAAATTTTAAGCAGGCTTTGCTATTAACCGTTAAAGTTGGCGGGTTTTTAAATGTATATATTTTTCCTTTGAAACTTTAACATCGATTTTCTCAAAAACTATAAGGTCTTTTTGTAAAAAAAAATGTTTCCTCTTATTCCTTCTGATCTCCTTAATATATTCTCCAAATTTGAGGCTCTTAGCACTTAAGGGGGCTTTGCTATTAACCCTTAAAGTCGGCGGCTTTTTTATATTATACGGGAGCGTAATATTACGCAATTACGGCAGACTGTGTAATTTCAATGGGAGTTTACTGTCTTACGCGTAATTTGTTACGCGTAATAACGTAAACTAAGGTCTACGCGTAATTAATTACGCGTAATACCGTAACCTTACACGTAACGCTTACGGTGCATTTGTAGTGAATTACGATGCGTAATTACGCTAATGCGTAATTTCGGCCCAGCACTGACCTACAAAGCTCTCCACAATCTCTCTACCATGTACATCTCCTCACTAGTTTTAGTCAGCCCAACTGCAATCCCAGATCTGCACATGACCTTCTTTTGTCCTCCTCTAGAATCACCTTCTCGTATTTACTTGTTCAAGGTTTTACACATGCTTCAACTCTCCTCTGGAATCTCCTTCCACAACACATCCGTCACTCTACAACCTTAGATAATGTTAAACGTGCCCTTAAGACCCACTTTTCCCATCAAGCATACACTATACCTAGGCCATTTCCCCATTGTCCTAAGGCCAAGTTGTTCTCCCACTAGATAACCTAAAACTTACTGCCTCTAGGTATGAATATTGTATACTACCCCAAATCTTGTTCCCCCATTCCTTTAGATTGTAAGCTCACAAGGACAGGGCTCTCTAACCCTTCTATGTCCCTGTAATTACCAGTGGCGTAGCTTAGGAGCTTTGGGCCGCAGTGCAAGTTTTACATTGCCCCCCCCCCCACCAACAATTCATATGATGCCACAAAACCTGCCAAGGACAACCACAGTATCAGGGCCGGCGCTACCATTAAGGCAAAGGAGGCAGCTTCCCCAGGGCCCCAGAGCTTGTAGGGGCCCCCAGTGGCTACAAGAGGAAAAAAAATGTTTCAAGTCGGCCTTATAGTTTTTGAGAAAATCGACTTTAAAGTTTCAAAGGAAAAAAAACACATTTAAAAACCTGCCGACTTTAATGGTTAATAGCAAATCCACCTTAAATGCTAGAAACCCTAAATTTGCAGGATATGTTAAGGAGATCATTAGGAATAAGAGGAAACACTATTTTTCAAAAAGACCTTATAGTTTTTGAGAAAATCGATTTTAAAGTTTAGAAGGAAAAAGTATACTTTTAAATGCGGTAAATGTAACTTTTAGTAGCAAACCTAATGGTAGCGTAATTTTACATGCATCAAACGAAAGCGCAATAAATTTCCTGACGGGGTTTCCAGGGGGTCTATACGCAGCCGCAGCACTTTGGCCAGGGATCGCTATACAGCCGCAATATGGCTGTATGAAGATCCCTGGCATTTTTTCCTATTTTCCCAATTTTTTTTTATGTTTAGAGTGTGGGAATTAAAAAAAAAAAAAATGATGTGGGGTCCCCCCTCCTGAAACTTTTTAACGCCTTGTCCCCCATGCAGGCTGGGATAGCCAGAATGCGGAGCTCTGACCGATTGGGACTTCACACCCTGACTATACCAGCTGCAAAAAAGGTCCCCTAATGCCGATTTTTGTTCCGGGGTATATGTTGGGGGGGCCCCCCAGGTTTATTTTGCCCTGGGGCCCCATTGTTGCTTAAACCGGCCCTGCACAGTATGAGAGGTGTAAGCAGAGGAGGGGGACGGTTTTTTAACGATTACCACTATTCAAAACATGTATAGAAGTGTTCATTACCAGTATAGCACCATTAAAGAGCTATTGCTGTGGTTGAGGGAGGACCCCTATTGGGCCCCTCTGGTCCAAGGGCCCCTGCGCGGTCGCAACCTCTGCATGTCCTGCATGCTAAATGGTCAGCACTAGAGACCCAGGATCAAATATCTGCCACAACACTGTCTCCATGGAGCTTGCTTCCACACCTACAATACAAACTGGTACAATGACTTGCAAAAGTATTCACACCGTTTGCCTTTGTACCTGTTTTATTACATTCCTATAATTTTCATGTTTATTAATCTTATTTTATGTGATGGATCTGCAAAAATGAGTCTAATTGTGTGAAGTGAAATAAGAAAAATATATATAAAAATACATTTTTTGAAGAAAAATAATAAACTGAAAATTGGCACGTGCAACCTCCTTTGCCATGAAGCCCTTAAAAGTCCTTGTGCAACCAATTACCTTCAAAAGTCTCATAATTAGTGACATAAAGTCCACCTGTGTGCAATCTGAGTGTCATATGTAGTGATGGTTATGTCTAGGAGAAATCATGGAGAAGCATATGATCAGTTTGATCAGGTGATAGATAAGCAAGTCTCTGATTTGCTTGTCTTGATCATGTGCTAAAGCAGGATGTGATCACAGCAAATCAGAGCTTTGCAAATCTATCAGCTGATCAAACAAATCACCAGGGATGAGCAGAAACTACGCCAGTGCGAATTTACGCATCGTAGTTCACATCTAGGCAAAGTTTCAAAACCACGCTTATGAATTTACGCGTAGTGAAGTACCGCTACGGGTAGTTTACGCCCACTATGCGTAGTTAACATGTGTATTGCGTAGTAAACTACGAATGCTTTACTCGCGTCTATTTTGCCGCGTACGATTGCATGCTTACAAATTTACGCATTGAAAAGGGGAATGTACGTATAGAAGAGTTTTTGATATAAGCATTTAAAGAGAAATTAAAGCAGAAATGTTTCCGCATACGGGCATAAGCATCCAAATACACCTCGCTTTGCACTACGCGTAATTGCGTATTTTAACGCGTAGTCTACGAAATGCATACAAAGCGAATATTTGATTTCGAAGCCGTAGTTTGGCAAAGCTTAATTGCGTAAAACTACGCATAGTTCCAGCGTAGCGAAGTTGTTGGCTGACTATGACCATCCCTGCAAATCACATGCTTCTCCATGAGTTCTCCTAGACATAACCATCACTAGTCATATGATCTGTCAGTATAAACACACCTCGAAACGCTCTAGAGGCTTCAACACCACTAAGCAAGGGGCACCCCAAAAAGACCCAGTAGCTATGCAAACAGACCAGGGACAAAGTAGTTGAGAAGTACAAGTCAGGTTTGGGTTATTAAAAAATATCCAAAGTTTTGAATATGCCTCAGAGGCAGAGCGCCATCAAATCCATCTTCTTCATATGGAAAAAAACATGATATCACAACAAACCTGAGAGGCTGAGAGTTGTAGGCATGTTCTGTCAATGAAATGTTACAAACTCTCAAAAAATCCATGTTTAATCTCATGAAAAATGCCAAGGGGATGAACACTTTTGCCGGGCACTGTGGGTTCTTTTCAGGAATATTGGGCTTAGACTGTGTTAGGGGACATTAGAGTGTAGGTCACTTCGAGGGATGGTTAATAGGGATGGTGGCATTTGGCAGAATGGGTTCACAAATCTGCACTCACTTCAGGATTTGAGGGGCCCAGTCCTGTGAGCAAGTGAGGAGTTGAATGCAGAGTGGAGGCAGCAGAGTTTATACAATACCTGCTGACAGTGGTGGAATAGGTCCTTCTCTCTCCTCTAAGTTCAGTGTAGCCATGCTCATCATGACAGCCAACCAGCATGCTGCTCACAGCGGCAACATGCTGACTGGCTGCCAGGAGTGCCACAGAAGACCATACTATGCCTGCACATCCTGACATTCTCTTTCTGTACAGGGCTGCCATAAAAATTGACAAAAATGTTATGGGCCACATAAACTTCTGGGTCTTCCCTTAGCCACCATACAAGGTAGACTTTAGGCCCTCTTCACCCACTGTTCCATACCGGTGTAATACCTGTGGCCTTCAGAAGGGGTCCCTGCTTCTGGACTTTACCTACTTCTTTGGCAGATAGTTTAGCTTGATTTGTACAAGCAGCAGAAACATTTGTTAAAATAACTAATTATACCAAATTTACATTTGAGTCTTTTCCTTGTAATGGGGAACAGCTTATATCCAAATCAGTAGCTCTCTATACAAGACACCCTCAAAAATCATGTGTCCGTAATGTTTGCATCCAGTCATGTGTCTACTGCTACCTCTGGCCCACATTTGATCAAAAGCTCAACGTTCAGTTTTTCCAGATATATTGTGCCTGCCCGAGGTATCCAAAGATCAGTTTGGGCACATGTATCTTGCCGTGAGCATCATGGGACACCGTACACAATATATATTTTTACTCTGACATGGCTGTTTTTGTAAACACATAAGTAGTAAGTCTGCCATGATAGCTATCAAGTGTGCTTACTCAAGTTCTTTACTGTCCATCGAGAACCACATATGGTTCCAAAGACTTCAGGAAGCCATGTTCAAAGTATCGATGTATTAACTCACACATACACTCAAAGAAAGAGCTAACAAGAGGACAATTTTTCGTCTTGTTTTTCAGCAGAATCTACAGGTGGTCCATTATTCTCCTGCAGTTTTTTGCAGCAGAAAATTGCATTAAATTCCTCTTTGAAGCTATGAGATAGAAATCCATAAATTATGGGAAAGATGCAGCATTTCAAGTAAGGCGTGAGGCTTATGGTGTGGTAGGATACTTCATTTATTCCCATATCTTCCACAAGGGCAGACATCATTTCCAGCACATGTGTGGGAAACCAGAAGATGAAAAAAACAAATAGGAGGACTGAAATCATTATGGTGGACTCCTTGATAACATCACCACTTCCCTTGGCTGAATTGTTTGGGTTTAAGGATCGAAAGGCCGTAACGAGGAGGAAGATGGCAGTCAACAACAATGGTAGCAAAAAACCAACAGCAAGCCTGTAAGAGATGAAGATCAGGTTCCAAAAGGTATCGGGATCTGGCCAAAAGACTTGACAGTTATTCTGCTCGTCCATATCAGCATAGATGTAGAAAGGCATTACAAGCAACAGGCAAATTATCAACGTGATAACACTGGTGAGCACAGCAATATTTGGCCCAAGTCTCTTAGAAAAACTAGGGAAGTACTGCTGTATGAAGATACTGAAGGACATGATGGTCAAGAAATAGATACTGGTAAAGGGTATTAGTTCGTTAAAGGTCCAGAACAGCCTGCACATAAATGTTCCCAGAATCCACTGACTGGTATAAACTTCAGTGGTGAAGAGCAGAAGACACAGCATGGATAAGATGTCCCCAAGAGCCAAACTGAACACGTAGACGTTGATGGTTGTCCACATCTTTTTACACCTCAAAATAATGTATAGGACAAAGGCATTTCCAACAAGGCCAAATACGGACACCAGTAAGTAAGGGATGAGCAATAGGGGCTGCTCTTTGGGGTAAATATCAGTCTTGCTGAAATTATCAAAGATGAAGAAGCTGTCATTATCAATCCCTTGCACAAAATCAGTGTCCACGTCCATTTTTTTCTTCCTGAAGGACAAAAAAAAAAAAAAATAAACATGTTGGTTAAAACACATCTTAGCAATTAAAAATTAGATTATTATAAGCGTGTGTCAAAGTTTGCATTTATCCAAATCAAGTTACACCAATAAAAATTAGATTCAACTAGACACATTTTTAAGTCAAATGTTTTTATCAAAGGTTCTCCGGTGGCGTGTTCTGTCCATTGCGGTGGAGCCGCAAACAGACAGTTCTGGCTTGTCAGCATGCATTCGGTTGTGCATTCGCAATGAGTCACATTGCCATTTGCAATTGCTCTGTAGTTCTGGGCAGCTCAGAATGCTGTCATCATTCCACCAATAGCTTACCACAGCTGGACTGCAGCCAGATAGCCCTGGATTTCCTGCATGCATGTTGTTGCATAGGACTGCATGCATTGGTACAGATGAAGCTCTATTTATAAAGCATTCCCGCATGCAGTAATGCTCAAAACAGCTGACTTTACCGAGCACTTCGCAAAGTGTCAATTCAAAAAAGCTGTTTCCGCATGAAAAGCTGACATTCCTGAGCAGTGCGGGAAATTACCGCCTTATGCGGTGATTATCACAACACGTCAGCAAATGTCAATTCATAAATATTAGAGCAGGCGGAATTGTGGCGGAGAATATCGTCTGTTTAGAAAAGGAGATAAGTCAGTGGATAACAGCTAAGTTAATGGTGACAGACCTCCCAGGCAGCAGCAGTGAGAGCAGAGCAAAAAAGACTTTCCAGAATACCCAGGCTGTGTTTTTTAACCCCTTGGGTACCTGTTTTCAGATATATTTCACATCAGGAAGCCTGCATTTGTAAAGTTTCTTGAAATTCTTCTAAGCTGCGGCGATTAAATAGATTGTTTAGAAAGACTAATAGACAGATTCAGAGAAGATTCAGGGCAAGGAGAGGCAGTTTAAAAAAAAAAAATGCTCAAATACCCCTTTTTAAAATTCGAGTTTGGTCGAATTCGAATAGTAAATTATTCGAGGTCATTCGAATATTCGAGTCGAATAATTTTTACTATTCGATTCGACCTCGGACTTCGAGCTCACTATTCGAGTCGGTATTCGAGCTAACTATTCGAGCTGACTATTCGAATTGGCCTTAAATAGCTTCCAACACTTGTTTTGAGGGTGAATGATGCAAGAAACCTCTTTTTTTCCAAGTAACAACAGCAAGTGATTATGTGGGGATGTTCCTTTAAAAAAAAATGTGGAAAGAGAAGTTGTGTCCTTAATTTTGTTCAGTAGTGTTACTGTATATACTTGTTCTTCTTCTTCTTTATCTTTCTTCTTCTTCTTCTATATCGTCTTCTTCTATATCGTCTTCTTCTATATCGTCTTCTTCTATATCGTCTTCTTCTTCTTCTTCTTCTTCTTCTTCTTCTTCTTCTTCTTCTTCTTCTTCTTCTTCTTCTTCTTCTTCTTCTTCTTCTTCTTCTCCTTCCTTTTCAATATAGTCTTATTCTTCTTCACGTATTTCTCTTTTCAATTTTTTTTTAAAGAAATGCATCTATTTTTGAGCGTAACAAATAGCTGGTGGGCGCACGCATGTTGGAAGCGCCATTGTATGTGCTCCCTGGCAGTGGAAACACAAAGACAGCAGGAGGTAAATTCAGCAGCAGGAGGAGGAGGATGAGTGTGTGGCAGCAGGCAGTCAATGAGGCAGGCAGCTCGCCGTGACATAATAGCCCTGGTACCTAGCGGTGATACCAGGGCTGTAAATAAACACAACAGGAGGTCCCAGACAGCGGTCGTGCAGCCCACATTGTGTCCAATACACAACTGGGACAACACAGTTTTCAACCCGGGCACCTCAGAAAAATTAAACCTTTTTTTTTTTTTTATGGTTTTTTGGTTTTTGGTTTTGCAACCAATATAGCTATTGTTTGACGTAATAGCTGGTGGCAGAGTGGCAGCAGAAGGTAAATCATCTGTGTACCCTGGCAGTGGGAAACACAGACAGACAGCAGCAGCAGGAGGAGGAATGGAGGAGTAGGCGAGCAGCTATTGTTTGACGTAATAGCTGGTGGCAGAGTGGCAGCAGAAGGTAAATCATCTGTGTACCCTGGCAGTGGGAAACACAGACAGACAGCAGCAGCAGCAGCAGGAGGAGGTATGGAGCAGCAGTGTGAGTGTGGCAGCAGGTAGGCAGCGTGACATAATAGCCCTGGTACCTGGCGGTGATACCAGGGCTGTAAATAAACACAACAGGAGGTCCCAGACAGCGGTCGTGCAGCCCACATTGTGTCCAATACACAACTGGGACAACACAGTTTTCAACCCGGGCACCTCAGAAAAATTAAACCTTTTTTTTTTTTTATGGTTTTTTGGTTTTTGGTTTTGCAACCAATATAGCTATTGTTTGACGTAATAGCTGGTGGCAGAGTGGCAGCAGAAGGTAAATCATCTGTGTACCCTGGCAGTGGGAAACACAGACAGACAGCAGCAGCAGGAGGAGGAATGGAGGAGTAGGCGAGCAGCTATTGTTTGACGTAATAGCTGGTGGCAGAGTGGCAGCAGAAGGTAAATCATCTGTGTACCCTGGCAGTGGGAAACACAGACAGACAGCAGCAGCAGCAGCAGGAGGAGGTATGGAGGAGCAGTGTGAGTGTGGCAGCAGGTAGGCAGCGTGACATAATAGCCCTGGTACCTAGCGGTGATACCAGGGCTGTAAATAAACACAACAGGAGGTCCCAGACAGCGGTCGTGCAGCCCACATTGTGTCCAATACACAACTGGGACAACACAGTTTTCAACCCGGGCACCTCAGAAAAATTAAACCTTTTTTTTTTTTTTATGGTTTTTTGGTTTTTGGTTTTGCAACCAATATAGCTATTGTTTGACGTAATAGCTGGTGGCAGAGTGGCAGCAGAAGGTAAATCATCTGTGTACCCTGGCAGTGGGAAACACAGACAGACAGCAGAAGGGCAGTACACAGCAGCCCACTGTAGGTGTAAAATGTGTGGCTGCAGGCGACGTAATAGTCAAAGTGAACCAGGCTGGCTTAGTGAGCAGGAGCCAGGAGGTGGTAAAGGGTGGTAAGGCACATTAACGATGGTTCCGGCAGCCAGTTCATGTCCCCCTCTCGCCGACAACAGGGGCCAGGAACTCGCCTTCCACCCACGCCTGGTTCATCTTGAGAAACGTCAGTCTGTCCACAGACTTGTGAGACAGACGTGAGCGTTTCTCGGTGACCACGCCACCAGCTGCACTGAAGCAGCGCTCGGACAGCACGCTGGAAGGGGGGCAGGACAGCACTTCCAGGGCGTACTGCGCCAGCTCGCTCCAGATCTCCATGCGCTTGACCCAATACTCCATGGGATCAACAGGGGCATCGCTGTCAAGCCCGCTGTACGACCCCATGTAGTCAGCCACCATGCGGGTCAGGCGCTGGCTGTGACCGGAGGAGGATGCTGCTGCATGCATCTCCTCTCTAGTCACTGCTGCCGGAGCCTCTACAGTCCTGTAGAGCTCGTGGCTGAGAGACAGCAGGTCTGTGGGGCGCTTGCTGCTGCTGGATGCAGGCACCTGCTGCTGCCTCTGTGCTGGCTGCTGGACAGTGGGGGTGGAAGGCTGGGGGAAGGCTTCCTCCAAGCGCTCAACAAGGGCCTGCTGCAAGCTCCTTATTTGTTGCGCTGGGTCTCCTCCTGCAGGCGGCAGGAACTGGCTCAACTTCCCCTTGAGGCGTGGGTCCAACATCATGCTGATCCAGATGTCCTCCCTCTGCTTCATCTGGATCACCCTGGGGTCCCTGCGCAGGCACGTCAGCATGTGCGCTGCCATTGGGAAGAGGCGGGCCACGTCTGCTGGCACATCGACGTCAGTGCTGTCCTCATCCTCCTCCTCTGCTGCCTCATCCTCTCTCCACCCCCGCACCAACTCAGCTGCGCTGTGCTGATCCCCCTCATCAGCAGCCAGGTCAGGGACCTCCACCAAGTCCTCCTCCTCCTCCCCCTCAGAGGTGGACTGCGCAGCTGGTTGCCGCTCCTGCTGGTCCAAGGCTGCCGCTCCCTGTTCCAGCAAAGCATCGAGGGCCCTGTTCAGCAGAGAAACCAGGGGCACCCACTCGCAGACCATAGCATGGTCCCTGCTCACCATGTTTGTGGCCTGCAGGAAGGGAGCCAGCACTAAGCACACCTGCTGCATGTGCCTCCAGTCATCATCGGGGACGATGGACGGGAAGTTGCTGGTCTTGTCCCTTCTCAGAGCTGCGGAAACAGTGGCCAGGGCAAGGTACTGTTTGACAGCGTGCCTCTGTTCAACCAGACGCTCCAACATCGCCAGGGTGGAGTTCCAGCGAGTCGGAACGTCAAGGATCAGCCGATGGCGTGGCAGATCCAGCTCCTTTTGCACGTCTTCCAGGCTCGCACAGGCTGCAGCCGAGCGCCGGAAGTGACGCACAACATTCCTTGCCGTTTCCAGCAGTTCGCCCATCCCCTGGTAGGTGCGCAGGAACTTCTGCACCACCAGGTTCAGCACGTGGGCAAGACAGGGGATGTGGGTCAGGTTTCCCCTGTGTATTGCGGCAACCAGATTGGCCCCATTGTCGGCCACCACCTCTCCGACTCTGAGGCCTCTGGGGGTCAGCCAAATCCTCTCCTGCTCCTGGAGTTTGGCCAACACATGGGTTGCCGTCAGCTTGGTCTTCCCAAGGCTGACCAAGTGCAGCAGCGCTTGGCAGTGGCGGGCCTTCACGCTGCTGCTGAGGCGGGGGGTTTGGCCAGGTGTGCCGGAGGATGGCAGAGGATCGGAGGAACCTGCTGCAGTTCCCCTGAGCCTGCGGGGTGGCACCACCCACTGTGTTGCTGCTGCTGCTGTGCCCGCTGCTGCTCTCCCATCCTCACCCCCTTCCACCAAGCTGACCCAGTGGACAGTGAAGGACAGGTAGCGGCCTGTCCCGAAGCGGCTGCTCCAGGAGTCCATGGTGACATGGACCCTTTCACCAACCGCGTGCTCCAGCCCTCGCTCCACATTGGCCATCACAAAGCGGTGCAGTGCAGGAATGGCCTTGCGGGAGAAAAAGTGTCTGCTGGGGAGCTGCCAGTCTGGGGCTGCGCAAGCAAGCAGCGCACGAATGTCGCTCCCCTCCTGCACGAGCGTGTACGGCAGGAGTTGGGAGCACATGGCCCGTGCCAGCAAGCCGTTCAGCTGCCGCACGCGACGGCTGCTGGGAGGCAGAGCCCTAACCACCCCCTGGAAGGACTCGCTCAAAAGGCTCTGGCGTGGCCTTTTGCTGACACGGGAATCAGCAGACACAGCAGAGGAGGCCACTGAGGACTGGCTGCCAGAACAGGCCTCAGTGTCGGCGGCAGGAGTTGCAGAGGGGGGAGGAGCAGTGCGTTTCCGCACTCCTGCTGGTGCTGCTGGAGGAGCAGGAGGGCGGGTGGCTGCTGTTGCTGCTGCTGCTGCTGAAGGCTGTGCAGTGATGGGTGTGGTGCCACTGCCAGCACCAGATGCCTTCAGCCTCTGGAACTCCTCATGCTGGTGGAAATGTTTAGCCGCAAGGTGGTTGATGAGCGAGCTGGTGCAGAACTTTAAGGGGTCTGCACCTCTGCTCAACTTCCGCTGACAGTGGTTGCAAGTGGCGTACTTGCTGTACACAGTGGGCATGGTGAAATATCGCCAGATTGGTGACTTAAACATCCCCCTACGGCATGGAAGCGCTGCTGCCTGTCTCCCTGTGGTGGTTGGGGGGGGGGGGGCTTGGGTGCGGCTGGTGGTGGTACTGGCTGATGCTGCTGCTGCTGAGCCTGAGACACCAGCAGGGTGTGGGACGCTGCCAATGCTTGCAATGATGCGCCTCCTTGCAAGGCCCACAAGCGCATCCTCCTCCTCCTCCTCAGAGCTGCTGAGGACGACATCCCCTGGAGGTGGTGGCACCCAGTCTCTGTCTGTCACCGGGTCATCATCATCCTCCCCCTCCTGAAACATGTCCTGCTGGGATGAGGACCCCCCAAACTCCTCTCCTGATGCATGGATGGGCTGCTTGACTGTCGCCACAGTCTTGCTGTCCAATCCCTCATCCCCCAAAGTGCCCATCAGCATCTCCTCCTCAAGATCGCCAACAACAGCAGACAATTTACTCATGATGCCTGGGGTCAAAAGACTGCTGAATGACAGGTCGGCGAGTGACGGTGAACTGGCCTCCTCCCCAGACCCTGCTGGGCGGCTGCTGCGAACAGGGGTGGTGGTGGTGGTGAGGGTGGAGGCCTCGGATGCAGAGCTGATGGCGGGCTGCTCATCCTCCGTCATGAGTTGCACCACAGTGTCTGCATCCTTTTCCTCAATGGGACGTTTCCGACCCGGCTGGAGGAAAATGGGAGCAGGTGCTACACGCTGCTGCTGCTGTGTCTCTGCAGCGTGAGTTGCAGATGCTCCTGCTGGGCGGCGCCCAAGGCGTCCACGGCCAGTGGCTATGGGAGGAATGTTAGCCACTGACGCTGCTGCTGCTGCTGCGGAACTGTGCATGGTGGCGCGCCCGCGGCCGCGGCTTGCCACAATGCTGCTCCCTCTCCTCCTGATTCCCTTGCTGCCCTTCCCCTTGCCCAAACCGCGCTGGCTGCCACTTCCAGACATCTTCAATGTTTTGGGCGTATAGACAAAAGTTTTTTAAAAGGGCGGGTGAAAAGTGGGGTACTTTAATGGAGTGGGTTGGTTGGTGAGGTGACTGAGTGAGTGTCCCCTAGTACAGTAAGTAAGTAGTAACAGTCAGGAAGTACAACTAGCAGTTACAATAATCAGTAGTAATCACAAGTAAATTTAGTGTGTGTACACTCAGACAGTGAGTGCCCGCACGCAGGAGCTAGTAGCCTATGAACACAGTGACTGAGTGTCCTAGACTCCTAGTACAGTAAGAGTAAGTAGTAACAGTAAGTAGAACTAACTAATTACAATAATCAATCAGCGATCAGAAGGAAATGGAGTGTGGGTGGTGTGTGTACACTCAGACAGTGAGTGCCCGCACGCAGGAGCTAGTAGCCTATGAACACAGTGACTGAGTGTCCTAGACTCCTAGTACAGTAAGAGTAAGTAGTAACAGTAAGTAGAACTAACTAATTACAATAATCAATCAGCGATCAGAAGGAAATGGAGTGTGGGTGGTGTGTGTACACTCAGACAGTGAGTGACCGCACGCAGGAGCTAGTAGCCTATGAACACACAGTGACTGAGTGTCCTAGACTCCTAGTACAGTAAGAGTAAGTAGTAACAGTAAGTAGAACTAACTAATTACAATAATCAATCAGCGATCAGAAGGAAATGGAGTGTGGGTGGTGTGTGTACACTCAGACAGTGAGTGCCCGCACGCAGGAGCTAGTAGCCTATGAACACAGTGACTGAGTGTCCTAGACTCCTAGTACAGTAAGAGTAAGTAGTAACAGTAAGTAGAACTAACTAATTACAATAATCAATCAGCGATCAGAAGGAAATGGAGTGTGGGTGGTGTGTGTACACTCAGACAGTGAGTGCCCGCACGCAGGAGCTAGTAGCCTATGAACACAGTGACTGAGTGTCCTAGACTCCTAGTACAGTAAGAGTAAGTAGTAACAGTAAGTAGAACTAACTAATTACAATAATCAATCAGCGATCAGAAGGAAATGGAGTGTGGGTGGTGTGTGTACACTCAGACAGTGAGTGACCGCACGCAGGAGCTAGTAGCCTATGAACACACAGTGACTGAGTGTCCTAGACTCCTAGTACAGTAAGAGTAAGTAGTAACAGTAAGTAGAACTAACTAATTACAATAATCAATCAGCGATCAGAAGGAAATGGAGTGTGGGTGGTGTGTGTACACTCAGACAGTGAGTGCCCGCACGCAGGAGCTAGTAGCCTATGAACACAGTGACTGAGTGTCCTAGACTCCTAGTACAGTAAGAGTAAGTAGTAACAGTAAGTAGAACTAACTAATTACAATAATCAATCAGCGATCAGAAGGAAATGGAGTGTGGGTGGTGTGTGTACACTCAGACAGTGAGTGACCGCACGCAGGAGCTAGTAGCCTATGAACACACAGTGACTGAGTGTCCTAGACTCCTAGTACAGTAAGAGTAAGTAGTAACAGTAAGTAGAACTAACTAATTACAATAATCAATCAGCGATCAGAAGGAAATGGAGTGTGGGTGGTGTGTGTACACTCAGACAGTGAGTGCCCGCACGCAGGAGCTAGTAGCCTATGAACACAGTGACTGAGTGTCCTAGACTCCTAGTACAGTAAGAGTAAGTAGTAACAGTAAGTAGAACTAACTAATTACAATAATCAATCAGCGATCAGAAGGAAATGGAGTGTGGGTGGTGTGTGTACACTCAGACAGTGAGTGACCGCACGCAGGAGCTAGTAGCCTATGAACACACAGTGACTGAGTGTCCTAGACTCCTAGTACAGTAAGAGTAAGTAGTAACAGTAAGTAGAACTAACTAATTACAATAATCAATCAGCGATCAGAAGGAAATGGAGTGTGGGTGGTGTGTGTACACTCAGACAGTGAGTGCCCGCACGCAGGAGCTAGTAGCCTATGAACACAGTGACTGAGTGTCCTAGACTCCTAGTACAGTAAGAGTAAGTAGTAACAGTAAGTAGAACTAACTAATTACAATAATCAATCAGCGATCAGAAGGAAATGGAGTGTGGGTGGTGTGTGTACACTCAGACAGTGAGTGACCGCACGCAGGAGCTAGTAGCCTATGAACACAGTGACTGTATGACTGAGTGTCCTAGACTCCTAGTACAGTAAGAGTAAGTAGTAACAGTAAGTACAACTAACTAACAATAATCTATCAGTAATCAGAAGGAAATAGAGTGTGTGTAGTATGTACACACAGTGAGTGAGTGCACACACGCAGGAGCTAGCTAGTAGCCTATAAACAGTGACAGTCAGTGAGTGTCCTACTCCTAGTACAGTATAACTACAATACTATTAGTAAAGGACAGCAGAAATACTGGTATAGATGAGAGAAATAAACAGAGGACAGCTGCCCACAGAGGCAAGGCCCCCCTGAGGCCTAAACCTGTAAGCTTGCAGCAGCTGCCTGGCTGTCTCTAATGTAACACACAAGCTACTAACTAAAATACAATGTCTATCTAACTAACAACAATATAGGTGTATATGGCAGGTGTAGGTGAGCAAAAACGCTAGGTAAATGATCACAATAGAGCACTTGCTAAGCCAAAGCACAAAGGAGCAACTCTCTCTCTGTACAAGTCTCAGGCAAGCATGGAGAAACGGAACATGGCGGCCGCTATTTATAGGGTAGGGGCTGGCCAGGGTCCCCCTCTGTGATTGGCTGCCGTCAGAGGGCCTGGGAGCCCTCTGATTGGCTCTAAGGACATCAATCTGGGCTATGACGCTATTCGAGCTCGGTACCGAGCTCGAATAGCGCCGTTTGCTCGAATAGCTCGAATAGTGAATGGGCTATTCGAGTGTACTCGGATAGCCCATTCGAATAGCTACAGCTATTCGGAGCTCGAATACCGAGCTCGGATAGCTGAAAAAGAGCTCGAATATTCGAGCTACTCGAATATTCGAGCTCTGCTGAGCACCACTAGTTGGGGCTGCCTCCTTTAAAGTAACTCTGTCTCTGCACAGAGAAAATGTATCAACTCAGCCAGCACCGCTAGTTTAGTGCGGGAATTCCCCGACCTTTTATCGCAAGTGTAAACTTTTTTATGAATTAGCACACAAAAGTCTAAAATACCGATGCTGCATTTTCCCTCCAAGATTTTTCTCCCCGCACAACCTTTTATGAATAGAGCCCATAGTCTTTCGGCTAGTAAATGGTAACTAAGCCAGCTCAGGATTAAATGATTACCATTTAGCTGTGTGGAGATTTGCATGCTTGCATCCATTGGCTGACGCTAGCATAAAAGTCTGCCTCCCCTTTTAGACCTGGCCCGTCATAGTTTCAGCTCTGTTTAAGCTGTTACTGGGTCCTTGAATACTGTGAATAATATTCCTTATCTTGTTACCTTCTAGTTCATTTATCTTGTGGAGCTACGATTATATATTTCCCATGGGGACATATATACGTACTCCTTCTAGTGCAGATAATTTGTATTGTTTGTATTGCCTAGTTAGTTTGCTGTATTGCTACAGTCCAGATCTAGCTAGTCTCCTTGCTTATGTTATATATTGGTTCATCGCCAATATATACGTATTCTAGTCAGCATTTGTTATTTTCCTTGTATTCGTATTATGGTGATATATCAGTGCCGCAGATTTATACCTACCCGAACTGATGATATCATGTGTTTAGCTAGTCAGTTTTTAGCACGTTTCGGTAAGTTGCGCTTAGTGTGATCACATGTGCTCAACTAGCATACTCCTGTCCTTGCGAGGTAGCCATTGCTGCGGTTGCTATTGGTTACCTCACTCTTGTCTTTGTGAATGCTTGCTGTCACTGAGGCAGTAACTAGATTACCAAGACTTCATTCTGTCAGCCTCTGTCCTCCTAGTCCTGTCCTTGCGAGGTAGCCATTGCTGCGGTTGCTATTGGCTACCTCACTCCAGTCTGTCTTGTATCTGTCTGAATGTTTGCTATCGCAAGAGCAGTGCAACATCGCACTGCGCTGCCATTGGGTCTTATCAGAAGCCCAGAGCTGCAGTTGCTCTGGGCAGTTTGTGTAACCTCTTCCATTATCCAGCTCTTAGCCTTGTGGTGCTGGGTGGTCAGAAAGTATGACCCACCCAGCATTACACATAGCTAGTGATTATGGAGCTCCATAGCAAATCTTAGAGCCAGAAGTAGGCACTCTTGAGCAATGCCACCTGCCCCTGCCCTATGGATAAGTTAATTGAGCAATTTTCATGCAATGCACACTGAAGATAGTCAATGAGCACTGAGACAAAGCCAGAGGGTGGAGGAACACAAGAACGTTAATAGTGAATACATCAAGTATCACCTGGGCCCCCACTGTTCCAGGGCACTGCTATAGCTGCTATGGCTAATGCTATGCCCCTGTAAAAGTTAAAATTTACAGAGTTATGCAAATTATACACACCTTGGTTCATGACACAATTGGCCCATATGTAATTAGCTTTTTTCTCCTGAGTTATCTCCTAGGAGATAATAATCATATTATTTTTAAAATAACTTCGTAACATTTTACAATTTAAAATAGTAAAATAGTTACATAGTTATTTTGGTTAAAAAAAAGACATCCGTCCATCGAGTTCAACCAGTACAAAGAACAACTCCAGCCCGCCCCCTCACATATCCCTGTTGATCCAGAGGAAGGCGAAAAAACCCTTACAAGGCGTGGTCCAATTAGCCCCAAAAGGGAAAAAATTCCTTCCCGACTCCAGATGGCAATCAGATAAAATCCCTGCATCAACATCATTAGGCATTTGTCACGATTGTGGAACTTTCCCCGTGATCAGCGCACAACGCGTGCGCTGACACGGCGGAGATCTTCCACAAGCGTATAATCTGCAGGAACCCAGCAAAAGGTGCTACGCACCTGTAGAGGGAAATTCCTGTCGGCAGATGGCGCTGGGGAGTGCAGAGGAACCAATCCTCTGTACCTCCACAAGTGCCAGACAGGAATTGTACGAAGCGCAGAACGCAATCGCAAGAGAGGCGATTGCGAATGAGATTGAGCAAAAGGGATAGGTTGTATGTGTGTGCGCCAATCCAGTCGCCACCCCGCGACCGCGCACACACAACAGCAGATACGAAATAGGAACGCGATCGCGAGAGGTGCGATCGCGAGACGTGACACAAGGCAGAACAGAATAGAATACGAGGGTAGCAAAGGCACAGCAAATACAATAAGGAGATACGGAAAATAACAACCGCTAGCTAACCGCGAACACCGCACTCATTCGCAACAGTGCATGCGGTTATGCGCGATCTCCACGTGATAAGCACAATAGAGACAAGCACGCCTAACTAACCATAAACAGACAAACATGAAACAGGGGACGCGAGCGCTTGCTTAACGGTTACCTCACCGAGCCTGCAGCAAGCGTAGCGGACAAGACAGACACACGAAAAACAGGAACTAGGCAGAAAGGATCCACCGCTCTTCCACCAGAGCAAGTGTGATCCAAGCAGGAACACAGATCAGAAAGATCCACAGCCGCTAACGCTAGCGGCTAGTGCGATCTAAACAAGACAGAGCGATTCGCTATCAACCGCCGCTGGTGACAGCGCAATCGCGACAGACAAGACAGAACAGAAGGATCCCCAGCGCTCGCACAAAGTAGCTAGCGCGATCCCAGGAGACAGAACAGAAGGATCCCCAGCGCTAGCAAAAAGTAGCTAGAGCGATCCCAGAAGACAGAACAGAAGAGATAGCTGGTAGCAACCGCTGCACCAGCTATACTCCAAGAACAAAGATCAGAACCATTTCCTGTCGACCACCATAGGGACAGGACAATGGCAAACAGGCAAGACAAGACAGAACAGTCAATACAGATAATACAACCTGACTGACCTTGCAGGGGAGCCTAAAGCAACCCCCAGGAATTAACTATACTAGATAGCAATGGCTGACACTCCAGCAGTGTCCATCAGGAACTGCGCATGGAAGGGAAATGTCCAGCAAAGCATTCTGGGAAACATAAAGCTCTTATAGTGCCAGTCATCAAAGAAGGCAGGTAGGGGATTTGCATAACGAATGTATGCAAATTCCCCAGCAAGAGAACAGAACAGAAACTTGCAATGGAAAGACAGGTCTCTGTTCCACTGCAGCCCACAGACTAGAGGAATGGACAAACAGCTGTCTGCCTGTGCAGCCAGCTGAGCGGATCATCACAGTACCCCCCCTTCTAGGGATGGATTCCAGACATCCCTCAAAACTGGTAACATCACAAAACTCTAACTGAAGACTCATGAAGGTCAGGACAGCCCGACAAGGCCCAATTCCAGAGTCAGTCCATCCGAAACCGACCTCATCAGAAGCAGAAGCCACCGAAACATGCCCATCAGCACTGCAAGTCTCAGCGTAACACCCATCAGGACTGTGGACACCAGAGAAGAAGCCATCGACACCCTCCAGACAATACCCACCACCTTCCAAGGAGCGTCCAAGAATACCAAACCTGCCACAATACCTGTTCGAAGTGTCCCTTACAACACCAAAGCCATTGCTGATCGTATTCAGGGCACCAAGCAAAACCTTTCCCGGAATCTCCCAGAACGCCTTGAAGCTCCGCAGAGATCCCAAGAAGCCAGAACGCTCACCAGGCTCACATGGAGAACCACCAAGAACCCCTATGGAACCTATGATCATTCCAGACTCAAAATTAGCAGGACACCCATCAAGATCAGGACTTTCAGGGACCACTTCTGGGCATGCAAGCAGGCAGGCTATATCAGAACATGTCTCCACTGAGGAAGCATCTGAGTACGCTGGTAACCGAGGCACACTTGGGCTTTCTGGGTCACAGAGCACATTGGGGTACACTAGTACAGGAGAAACCTCAGGACATGTCGGGGAACTGCCAACCTCAGAGTCCGACACGACAAGACCAAAACCAGTACCGGGCAGAAAATCATCACGAGTAAAGATCACAGGTACTGGTCTTTCAAAAGAAGACTGGGACTCAAATTCAGAATTTTCTGTAACTGTAATATCATCATTGACTACACATGAATGAAGCTCCACAAGAGCTGCAAAAGTAGTCAGCAAGGCAGCAATGCCTACTGAAGTGGGCAACACCTCAGAAGGACCTGGGGGGCAGGAGACATCTCCTACAAGTTCTGCACCCTTTGGGAGGAACTCGGAGACTTTTAGATCATCAAACAAGACCTCAGGAACATCATTTTTCAAGTTGTCTAAGAAGGATTCTGTACTATCCATGTTACAGGGCAAAACTGGAACTTTATTTTGAGAACAGGGCAGATGTCCCAGGGAAGGTTCCACCATAAACTGAGACTGAATTTCATCATCATGAGTGGAACGTACAGGAATATTCACTGGACCACACACTGACTCCCTAACTTTAATCTCACTGCACCCAGAACTCTGCGTAGTAGTCAAACTAGCTTGCAATTCCAAAACTGCAGAAAGACAGGTAAAAATAGCAGCAATACCTAGACGAGCCTCTAGGGGCAGGGCAGGAGATATTGTACAAGGCAATATTGACTCATCCAGAGTACTGGGTGGAGAGTCAATACTTTCTTCAGAATCAGACTCGCAAATGTCAATGCAAGTGGACATCATGCCTTCATTCATGGTACAGGGCAGGTTCAGAGAAAGCTTCTCTGGACAAGGCAAAGAAGCTTCAGCATCAGATTCGCAAAACCGAAGCGCTGTCTCACTCTTAGATTCGGCTAACAATGTCGAATCCGAGGAGTCAGAACGCAAAATTTGCGGATCCAAGATCGCTTTAGGTTGCGAAACTGAAGCTTCCATATCGCAAACTTCCGCGATCTGCGGAGCAGACTGCAAGGCATCTAGGACAGAAACACTGGAGCAACTGTCATCATTCAACAGGCCTGCACAGGTGTGAACAGGGTGAGACAGAGACTCATTTGCAGAAGAAATGGCGACATCAACAGGATAAACTTTATTAGGCATAATAATTTTACTTTTGACGCTACATAGTCGAGAAATTTTCCCCATAGCAGGGTCACAGACGGAAGATCTCAAAGATCTGTTTCTAAATGACAAAGGATCCCACACATCCTTGAGGAAACCGGCAGACTCATGCCGATCACAATCTGCAGGAACATCCGAGAAACAGGCATCAGATCGCACAGATTCAAACTGCACACTGTCAGGAGCGAATCCTTCAGGATTCGCACAGGAATCAACCACAGCGGCACACTCATTCATTTCAGATTGCACAAAGTCAAGACTCACATGCTTTACCCCAGAAAGGCAGGAACAATCATCCGACAACGATGTCTCTTTATTGGAATCAATTGGTTGGTGTGTGTGCAACTCATCCAAAATCGTTTGCCATACATAGATCACCAGATCCACATCATCCTTGTCACATTCATCGGAATCAATCAGAAGGTACATAGAGTCAAGACAAGCATTCAAGACATCTTCGCTTTTTGCAATGTAAAAATCGCAAAAGGCTTTCCAATCAAAATCGAATTCCTCCAGCAAGGCCCCAACATCCCAGGAAGCAAATGGGGGTTCAAACAGGCCAGTATCCACATAATCTCCATAGGGTTGGAGTTCAGGAACAAGAACAGATTTTTTAACTGCTTTAATGTAGTGTGCGATCCTACCTATAGCAGGATCCACATAAGCTTTGGATTGGGGCAAAAAAGCCGGAGACGGAACAACATCATTACAAACATCAATAGGGAGTGTTTTATTCCGATGCTTGCGTTTTTTAGTTTTTCTCTTTTTCGCCACTTTGCATGTCTGCTGTTTAAAACCTGAAGTGGCAACAGACACATTGAACTGATTGCCATACTGAAAGGTTTTGCATGGAGTGGGTAGAGCAGCTGACTCATTAGCAACTACACACTCATACAGGGCAGGTGGCAAGCAAGGCAACTCAAACCAGTAGGAGAATGTAAATGTAAGAAACTGATATAGATTATCATTCCAAGAATTGTCTTGCAAGATTTCATGAGCCCATACAAACAGATCGTCTTTCAAAAGCACATAAGCTAATTGGAGAGCAGACGTGGACGGATCAGTAATCTGAAAGGTAGGATTCAGACAAAATTTTACGCATTCAGAGAGAAAATCCTCTTTCGTCTCTGAATTTAATATTTTGAAACTCTTAAAGACCCAAGAATCATACTCAACAAAATCATACAAATCGGAAATTCCATCTACACTGGGGTTTTGGGTTGGGCTGGACATTCTGTCACGATTGTGGAACTTTCCCCGTGATCAGCGCACAACGCGTGCGCTGACACGGCGGAGATCTTCCACAAGCGTATAATTTGCAGGAACCCAGCAAAAGGTGCTACGCACCTGTAGAGGGAAATTCCTGTCGGCAGATGGCGCTGGGGAGTGCAGAGGAACCAATCCTCTGTACCTCCACAAATGCCAGACAGGAATTGTACGAAGCGCAGAACGCAATCGCAAGAGAGGCGATTGCGAATGAGATTGAGCAAAAGGGATAGGTTGTATGTGTGTGCGCCAATCCAGTCGCCACCCCGTGACCGCGCACACACAACAGCAGATACGAAATAGGAACGCGATCGCGAGAGGTGCGATCGCGAGACGTGACACAAGGCAGAACAGAATAGAATACGAGGGTAGCAAAGGCACAGCAAATACAATAAGGAGATACGGAAAATAACAACCGCTAGCTAACCGCGAACACCGCACTCATTCGCAACAGTGCACGCGGTTATGCGCGATCTCCACGTGATAAGCACAATAGAGACAAGCACGCCTAACTAACCATAAACAGACAAACATGAAACAGGGGACGCGAGCGCTTGCTTAACGGTTACCTCACCGAGCCTGCAGCAAGCGTAGCGGACAAGACAGACACACGAAAAACAGGAACTAGGCAGAAAGGATCCACCGCTCTTCCACCAGAGCAAGTGTGATCCAAGCAGGAACACAGATCAGAAAGATCCACAGCCGCTAACGCTAGCGGCTAGTGCGATCTAAACAAGACAGAGCGATTCGCTATCAACCGCCGCTGGTGACAGCGCAATCGCGACAGACAAGACAGAACAGAAGGATCCCCAGCGCTCGCACAAAGTAGCTAGCGCGATTCCAGGAGACAGAACAGAAGGATCCCCAGCGCTAGCAAAAAGTAGCTAGCGCGATCCCAGAAGACAGAACAGAAGAGATAGCTGGTAGCAACCGCTGCACCAGCTATACTCCAAGAACAAAGATCAGAACCATTTCCTGTCGACCACCATAGGGACAGGACAATGGCAAACAGGCAAGACAAGACAGAACAGTCAATACAGATAATACAACCTGACTGACCTAGCAGGGGAGCCTAAAGCAACCCCCAGGAATTAACTATACTAGATAGCAATGGCTGACACTCCAGCAGTGTCCATCAGGAACTGAGCATGGAAGGGAAATGTCCAGCAAAGCATTCTGGGAAACATAAAGCTCTTATAGTGCCAGTCATCAAAGAAGGCAGGTAGGAGATTTGCATAACGAATGTATGCAAATTCCCCAGCAAGAGAACAGAACAGAAACTTGCAATGGAAAGACAGGTCTCTGTTCCAGAGACCTGCAGCCCACAGACTAGAGGAATGGACAAACAGCTGTCTGCCTGTGCAGCCAGCTGAGCGGATCATCACAGCATTATTTAGTAATTGTAGCCATGGATGTCTTTCAACGCAAGGAAAGCATCTAAGCCCCCTTTAAATGCAGGTATAGAGTTTGTTATAACGACTTCCTGTGGCAATACATTCCACATCTTAATCACTCTTACTGTAAAGAACCCTTTCCTAAATAAATGGCTAAACCATTTTTCCTCCATGCGCAGATCATGTCCTCTAGTCCTTTGAGAAGGCCTAGGGACAAAAAGCTCATCCGCCAAACTATTATATTGCCCTCTGATGTATTTATACACGTTAATTAGATCTCCTCTAAGGCGTCTTTTCTCTAGACTAAATAAACCCAGTTTATCTAACCTTTCTTGGTAAGTGAGACCTTCCATCCCACGTATCAATTTTGTTGCTCGTCTCTGCACCTGCTCTAAAACTGCAATATATTTCCTGTAATGTAGTGCCCAGAACTGAATTCCATATTCCAGATGTGGCCTTACTAGAGAGTTAAACAGGGGCAATATTATGCTAGCATCTCGAGTTTTTATTTCCCTTTTAATGCATCCCAAAATTTTGTTAGCTTTAGCTGCAGCGGCTTGGCATTGAGTACGATTATATAACTTGTTGTCGATGAGTACCTAAAAGTTGGTGAAATGGCACTATCAAATTTATTTTTTGTTGTTGTTTCAATCATTTTTATTGACTTTTCATTGTACAGGAAAGAAAAGAACAGTATCTCATTAATTAGTATGGTGAATATACAGAACGTGAGAAACTAGAGATACATTAAGTCAACAGTAAATCAGGATTAAGTGAATCATAAATGTTAACTTGAATATACACAAACAAGTAGTCATAGGTAACTGCAACAATATAACAGGTTTTAAGTGGTACTTAAGATATTAACTGTAGTGTATATAATGAGTGAAGAAGTGTTGGAATAGTCTGAGCTATTCCGTTACAACGGTGGAGTCTAGGACAGCTTAGAGTGTGTCTTAGGAGAGTGTACTCTTATTTGTAAAGATGATTGAGTACTAGTTTTCTAGGAGTGGAAGAACAGATAGCCAAATCTCTAACTTGAGGGTCTTTCAAGCAGATTTGGGTGTGTCCATCAATAGATCTGTTGTCAGAGGGGTTAGTGAGAAGAGGAGGGGGGGAGGTGAGTCTTAGGTTATGATTATAATTTCATATTCCTCTTTAATTTCATTTTAAACATAGCTCAAAACTGGATTAGAGAGCCTAAAGAGTGGAGATTAGTTTAGGCCAGTCAAAAGACCAATTGTCTTGCCATAGGTTTTGATTATTCCGTGCCTTAGCTAGATATTCCATTTTTAGATTGAAATCGACATGGCTAGTAGAGTTGGGCCGAACCTCCGATTTTAGGTTCGCGAACCGGGTTCGCGAACTTTCGCGGAACGTTCGGTTCGCGTTAAAGTTCGCGAACCGCAATAGACTTCAATGGGGATGCGAACTTTGAAAAAAAAAATAATTATGCTGGCCACAAAAGTGATGGAAAAGATGTTTCAAGGGGTCTAACACCTGGAGGGGGGCATGGCGGAGTGGGATACACGCCAAAAGTCCCCGGGAAAAATCTGGATTTGACGCAAAGCAGCGTTTTAAGGGCAGAAATCACATTGAATGCTAAATGACAGGCCTAAAGTGCTTTAAAACATCTTGCATGTGTATACATCAATCAGGTAGTGTAATTAAGGTACTGCTTCACACTGACACACCAAACTCAATAGGTATGCAGTGGCGTGTTCACTAAACAGGTATACAGTGGCGGGTCCACTGAACAGAACAGGTATACAGTGGCGGGTTCACAGAACAGGTATACAGTGGCGGGTCCACTGAACAGAACAGGTATACAGTGGCGGGTTCACAGAACAGGTATGCAGTGGCAGGATCACTGAACACAATAGGTATGCAGTGGCGTGTTCACTAAACAGGTATACAGTGGCGGGTCCACTGAACAGAACAGGTATACAGTGGCGGGTCCACTGAACAGAACAGGTATACAGTGGCGGGTCCACTGAACAGAACAGGTATACAGTGGCGGGTCCACTGAACAGAACAGGTATACAGTGGCGGGTTCACAGAACAGGTATGCAGTGGCAGGATCACTGAACACAATAGGTATGCAGTGGCGTGTTCACTAAACAGGTATACAGTGGCGGGTCCACTGAACAGAACAGGTGTACAGTGGCGGGTCCACTGAACAGAACAGGTATACAGTGGCGGGTTCACAGAACAGGTATACAGTGGCGGGTCCACTGAACAGAACAGGTATACAGTGGCGGGTTCACAGAACAGGTATGCAGTGGCAGGATCACTGAACAGGTATGCAGTGGCAGGATCACTGAACAGGTATGGAGTGGCAGGATCACAGTACAGGTATGCAGTGGGCTGAGGGCTCACTGAACAGAACAGGTATGCAGTGGCAGGATCACTGAACAGGTATGGAGTGGCAGGATCACAGTACAGGTATGCAGTGGGCTGAGGGCTCACTGAACAGAACAGGTATGCAGTGGCAGGATCACTGAACAGGTATGCAGTGGCAGGATCACAGTACAGGTATGCAGTGGGCTGAGGGCTCACTGAACAGAACAGGTATGCAGCCAGGAAGAAGTTAAGCCTAACTAATCTTTCCCTATATGAGAGACTGCAGCAGCTCGCCCTACTCTTACTAATGCAGGCACACGAGTGTCCGTAATGGCCGCCGCTGCCTGCCTTATATAAGGGGGGGGTGGGGCTCCAGGGGCTAGTGTAGCCTAATTGGCTACACTGGGCCTGCTGACTGTGATGTAGAGGGTCAAAGTTGACCCTCAGTGCATTATGGGGCGAACCGAACTTCTTCCGCAAAAGGTTCGCGTGCGGTACCCGCACGCGAACCACCTACGTTCGCCGGCGAACCGTTCGGCCCAACTCTAATGGCTAGTAGTCTGGGATATAGAGGGTATTTGTGCGGTATTCCAGTATGACAAGATTAGTTGTCTAGATGTGCAAATCAGGTGGGTTATTCCTAATCTAGATTGTGGAGGGAAATTTTCAATTCCTATAAGGAATAGTGACAATAACGGAGACATGGGAATTTCTGTCCCCGTGATTTTCGAGATTATTTTGTAGATTATAGTCCAATATGGAACAATATTGGGGCAATCCCAAAGTACGTGTAGCAGTGTACCAGAAGTATGGCAATCCCTCCAACATTCCGGAGAATGCTGATGGGATATCTTAGACATTGCTCTAGGTGTAAGATACCATTTAAATAAGATTTTTTTAGTGGTTTCTATATGTGTAGCACATTTTGAATGTTTTTTTAGATTTAATAGTGCTTTATCTAGGTCTGATGTAGAAATGGGCATTTGGATATCATGTTCCCATATCTTAAGATGCTTGGTGGTGGGAGGGGTCGGGGTGTTGTTAATGTAGTCATACCAGAAAGCTATTCCTCCTTTGTGGTTGGACTTGGGTGTGAACATAAATTCCCAAATTTTCTGAGGGATGTCTATTGGGTGTGGTGGGTAAGTACTCAGAAGATGATAAATTTGATAGTATGTATAAAATTCTTTGTCTGTGAGCTTATATTTCCATTTTAGATAAGAAAATGATCTGAGGGTATTGCGATCCCAGATGTCACTTAAATATTTGATTCCTGCGTTTAGCCAAGCGGTGAGATTTAGGTTGGGGATGGTTAGTGTTAATGAGGAGAGTGGAAGGTTGATTGTGACTTTATTTTGGTTGTTTGGTTGGATTTTATTTATAAAGTTCCATATGTTTAGAGTTGGAGTTATTAAGGGGTGTTGATGGATCTTAGGGGGTAGTTTGGTCCATTGGAGGAGCAAAAGATCCGATAAGGAACCTTTAAGATGAGTTTCCTCAAGTTTTACCCAGTATTTGTCTGGGGCTTCTTTATTCCAAAATTGTGACATTTCTAAAATGGAGGCATAATAATAGTATAGGGGGTTGGGAAGTCCAAATCCTCCTTTTTTGGGACTCGTTGTCAGGATTTGGAAGGATATTCTATGTTTTTTCTTTTTCCATAAGAACTGTGAGACCATTTTATTTAGATCTTTGAAGAATTTTGAGGGGATTTTAATAGGAAGAGTTCTGAAGTAGTATAATATTTTGGGAAAAATTGACATTTTGTAGGCTGCTATTTTCCCCGATATAGAAAATTCAAAAGGAGTTAGGTGTAACAAGTCCCTTTGTATTTCTTTCAGTAAAGCGGGGAAATTGGCTTCATATAATTCATTTGGTGTTTTTGGAATTTGAATTCCTAGGTAGGTAATGTATTTGTTGGCCCAAGGGAAGGGAAAGTCTGTGGATATTTTGGTCTTAATAGCCTTAGGGATGTTTATGCCCAAAAGGGAAGATTTAGATTCGTTAACTTTATATAGGGAAACTTTTGAGAATTCTGATAACGTGTCTTTAATGTGTTGCAGGGATATCAGGGGGTCAGTGATTGTTAAAAGAACGTCGTCCGCAAAGAGACTAATTTTTGGTGATAGGTTACCTATTGGGATACCTGATATTTGGGGATTATTCCGGATACTTTCTGCCAGTGTCTCCATTATTAATGTGAAGATAAGGGGAGAGAGGGGACATCCTTGTCTCGTTCCGTTTGAGATTGGAAATTGTTTGGACATAAGGCCAGAGACATTGACTGAAGCTGATGGAGTTTTGTAAAGAGCCATGATTGCTTGATGGAAAGGTCCATTTATCCCAAATTTATGTAGAACGTTATGTAGGAAACCCCAGTGGACTCTGTCGAAGGCCTTCTCCGCGTCCAAAGCAAGGAGGAGAGAAGGCCTTCGACAGTTGTCCAAGGAGTGTAGAAGATTAATGATTCTTCTGGTCCCATCTGGGGCTTGACGACCTCTGGTAAATCCCACTTGATCCAATTTAATGACATATGGTAGGATATTGAACAGCCTGTTGGCTAATATTTTGGCATAAATCTTTAAGTCAAAATTTAGGAGGGAAATAGGGCGGAAGTTGGAGGGACTGGTCTGGTCTTTTCCAGGTTTGGGAATGACTGTAATTATGGCTTTGGTGAGTTCTTCTGGTATTTTGCCTGTGTTTATAAATAGGTTGAAAAGGGATGCCAATTTGGGTGATAGTATTGGGGCATAGGTTTTATAATATTCATTTGATAGACCATCAGGTCCTGGGGCTTTATTTGATTTAGATTTTAAGATTGTGTTTAGTACTTCTGATGTAGTAATTGATGCATTTAATGTAGAGGTTTGGCTTTCCGGAATAGTTGGGAGTTAAATTTTTTCTAGAAATTGGTCTATTAGTTTGGGAGTAGGTTGTGGTGTAGCAGTGTCTTTATTTAGATTATATAGGGCCGCATAAAAATCACTAAAGGCGTCCGCTATGTCTTGAGGATTAGTAAGAGATTTTTTTGTAAACGGGTGGGTAAGTTTTAGGATTTTAGCCTTTGTTTGCTTGTGTCTATCAAATTTATTTTAAATATTTTCTTGCTTGCTGGTGGTTTCAAAGGCATTTTATGACAAGGGGCCATATCATTTTTCATCTTCAATTTAAATTAGCTTTTTAGTACTTTGCAATGGAAATACCAAAAAAGTATGTGAAAACGTACTGTCAAAATTATTATGCGTATTTGTTTGCATGCTGGGGGGGGTGTAAAAGGCACTTTATTTACAAGTTGTGAAAATATCACCTAGGATAAAACTCAGGTGAAAAAGTAAATTGCATAAGGGCCAAATCAAATTCACTTTTTCTCATAAGTTTTCTCCTAGGTGATGTTTCACGTCTTCTCAGTAAAATGTTTTTAAGCCATCAGCAAGCAAGAAAATACTGAGAATAATGTTGATAGTAGCCTTTCACCAACCTTTTGGTACTTTTGCAATTGTTGAGTGCTGAAAAGTTATTTGATTAATTTATTAAAGGAGAAAGTTATTAAAGGAGAAAACTTCCGCCCTTTCTCTGACCTCACGTCCTCTACGTGATGACGCATACGAGGGTACGCGTGACGCGTACCCTCGTATGCAGAGGACGTGAGGTCAGAGAAAGGGCGGAAGTACCACAAGGGTACTACCGCTGAACCGCCTGCTGCCCGGCCTCAACGCGTCACTCTGCTACTCGGACTCCTCCTCCTCCTCACTCCACTGCCAGTGCCAGGCCAGCCACCATGTACTATTTAACTTGCCTTAAACTTTTTTTATGGGGAAGCGGGCAGAGGGGGGAGCGCTAGCGGAGGGGGTGGGGGGAATTTCCGACCCCCCCCCCCCCCGCGATCGGCGCATGCTCCCCCCTTATGCCTGCGACCCCATAGGGCCCCAAAAATGGGCATGTTCGGGGGTCCCATTGACTTCCATTGAGTTCGGCGTTCGGGCCGAACATGCCGAACATCTGGCCCATGTTCGGCCTGTTCGGCCCGAACCCGAACATCCAGGTGTTCGCCCAACACTAGCAGCAGCGATGAAGTCCCCAGCAAACAAACGGTGGGAGGTGACAAACGCCGGGCGATCTGCGGAACAGGTGACCAGAGGACCCTTCAATCAAGATTTAAAGGAGAAGAAAGAAGTGACAGATGAATTAAAGGAGAAGAAAGAAGTCAATGAAGAAAGAAGAGACAGATGAAAAACTGAAGAATAATTTTTTCCCTAATATAATTTTATTTGTCTTTTTTTTACTATTATACTGTACATTAAATAGGTATAGGGTCAAATTTGTCAAATTCAATCGCATTAGGCGACGCTGTCCAGTGCATCCCTAACGTTGCCTAATTTGAAAACTCGCCAGTGTTTGGTAATTGCTTAGGGCTCCTTGGGCCATATACAATCCACTTTTTCACCTGAGTTTCCTCCTAGGTGATATTTTCACAATTCGTAAATAAAATGCCCTTTAAACCACCTGCAGGCAAACAAATACTCAAATTAATTTTCCCAGTACTTTTTCACCTACCTTTTATCTCCTCGGAGAAAACGCAGGAGAAAAGTGAATTGCATATGACCCCTGGGCCCATATACAATTCACTTTTTCTCCTTAGTTTTCTCCAAGTTGATATTTTCACACCTTGGCCCATATGCAATTCACTTTTTCAGACAAATAGCATGCCTTATCAAAGTTAACACGCCTTATCAACGTTAACATGACTTATCAGAGTAGCATAACGAGCGTTACAAACCCGCAGGAGCTCAGGGCAGGAAGAGTGGAGCCAATTAGCAGGCATAAGTTTGCTATGCTACTCTGATAAGGCATGTTAACTTTGATAAGGCATGTTACCTCTGATAAGGCATGCTATTTGTCTTAGTGAATCAAGCCCTAAGTTTCATCTTCTATTTAAAATAACTTTTCAGAACTTTGCAAATTGAAAAATATTTGAAAACTAAGTGAAAAAGTACTATCAAAACTATTTTGAGCATTTTCTTGCTTGCTGGTGGCTTAAAGGGCATTTTATTGACAAGTTAAAAAATATCACCTGGGAGAAAACTCAAGAGAAAAAGTTAATTTCATGTGGGCCCTTGTCAATAAAATGCATTTTAGACCACCAGCAAGCATGTGTGTGTGTGCCTTGGTCAGGCTTTAACCCAAAAGGGATAATGTACGACCGCAGCATGACGTTACACAACAGATCAGCGTTGTATAAGTGTAGGAAGAAAAAAAAACTTCTAATAAAATGTAAATGACCCTGTTTCAGTTGGCATGTGCTTGTCATGTGAGCAAAGATAACAGACTGCTCTATGGATCATTGCCTGTGCATGTGCTGTAAGATAAAGTAATGAAAAATGTTTTAGAAACTGATGGAGGAGGGGAAATTAATTGACAGCAGAACTAAGGATGCCACAGACCAGTCAGTAGCTGTAAAAAAATGTTTTTTTTCCCCTACAAACATTAATCATTTAAAGCCCAGCCCCAGTAATTAAAAGGTATTTAACAGGAAATAAATAATGCAAAAAACATTTGCAATTTTGCTAAATTAGCAATGAGAATACCTGCTGCAGTGCTGCTTAGATCCTCATATACGTGTGAACAAACTCCCTCTGCTTACTCACTCCTCTTCTTCATCACAAGCAGTAAAAAGTCACAGGTCCTGAAAACCATGATAGGCTGTCAGTGAGCAGGGAGGCGTGGCTTTAGCAGACAGAGCAATCACTCTTCCCCCTAAATGCCCACGTGACTAAAGGGGGAAGGTTTCAGACTGTACGCGGTGCGATGTGGCTACATAGCCGCATTGCACCGCGGCTGCACAGTAACCAATGCACGGCAATGGAGCAGTTTCCATTGCATGCTGGTTTTGCAGAGCAGAGTGATCCGATAATCGCATCGGGAGATGCGGAAGTGACACGATTGGGAGCGGAAGTGATGTGTAGCCGCATCGGCTCCCATTGGCAAATGGAGACAGGCCCTAAGTAAGCGGCAACAGGTCACTTGAGGAGTGGTGTAGCAATAGAGGATGCAGAGGTAGCGACCGCACCAGGGCCCCTGAACCAGAGGGGCCAAGTAAGGGCCCTCCTTCAACTGCTTTATTAGTTCTTTATTAATGCTAAGTCGATAATGATCACCTCTATGTGTGCTTTGATTAGTTGTTACCATTAATAGACTGTTCTCCTTTCCAGCCTACACTTCTGCGGCGTGGCAGCGACAAGTAGTACCATTTCAAACAGGCAGAAGATTCTGGGCACCGACTCCAATAGATGCAATCACTGTGGCTTTATTTACATCCCCATACACATGACATATAATGCAGTACGAATAGCCTAACAGCCGTTTCGCAAGTTGAAACTTGCTTCCTCAGAGGCAGAAACTCCTTGAATGCCTGTTTGAATTGGCTATATACAGTAAATACTAAATAATACTATACCCAACACTGGATACTTACCATAAACTCTGTTTTAAATGTTAAAATACAGAAATGGAAAGCATATTAACTTCACCACTGTGAGTACTGCCTGCAATTTCAGCTGGTTAGTTGAGACTGCTGGTTAGTTGAGTTCCAGATAACCAGGATTCTATTGTATTTGGGGGGTGCTACTGTCCACACTTATTATGGGGAAGAGTTGAAAAGGGGCTATACTGCCTACACTTGCTATGGGGAAAATATGAAAATGGCTGGAAATTAGGGGGGGGGGGGGGGGGGCGGTTCTGGGAAGTGTGACTGAGCACCTGTGTATCCAGTGGGGGAAGGGGGGGGGGGTTGCATCACAGCCTCTGCTGCTTATCCTGGTCCTAGTCTCACTGACATGAATGACTTCCCCTCTCTCTTCCCCGCCATAGACAGTACAAGCTGCTCAGCAGTGCATGTCGCACAGGGATCACTGACACACTGTCACTCAAACACAGTAAAAAAGGATAACAACACATTTTCAGTAGCATAAAATGCAACACCTGCACGCGGTTTCACTGTAATTCTATTGCTTTGTGCAGATTCCGTAAGAATCACAAGCTGCACAGTGCTGAGCATTCTTTCTCCCAGTAACACTGATTAAGGAATGTCACCCCCTGATTCCTACATCCTCCCCCAACCACAACCTATATCTGCAGGCTACTCATCATTGTCCATAGACTGTAATACAGATGCCGCCTATACTGTCTGCGGGATGCAAGGAAGCATTGTGTTAACTCATCCATCTCCAATTACATTCTCCGCAGTGGAATTCCTCTGGAGTGGAAAGTCACAGGTTTAGCTGGAATAAAATGGAAAATACACACCAGCTTTAAAACACTACCTAGTCAGGGTAATGTGCGGCATTGTAAAACCTTCTTCTGATGTGGTTCTTTGTCAGGCAAAGTGATATTTCGTGATTGAATCCATATTTGGCCCTGCAGTCACTGAGATAGCTGAACAGCAGGGCCAGATTTCTGCATAGGCCACATAGGCAGTTGTCTAAGGTGACTCCTGTCAAAAGTGGCAGCTGGACAGGAAAGACGGGTTTGCAGAGAGGGGAAGGGAAGAAGGAACAGGAGGATCTTGAAATTGACCTGAACTGTTGCACAGGACAGAAGGAAAACAGAGAAATCCATACTGTTTGTATTTAGAGAGTTTAGCCTGTCTTATTCCCCCTTCACCTGTGACTAATCACAAGTGTAATTTGATCGCTCAGCTGTGTCAGTTGGCTAACTCGGCAAAGCAGATAATTTGTAAAGACAGGATGTCTGCTGCCATGAGAGCAGGATATTGACACACTGCAGATTTATTGCAGGATTTGTTCCAGCTGTAACAAAGAAATGTTTTTTTCTTTAAAGGTTATAATAATCCTAACATTTGTATAGTGCTTTTCTCCTGTTGGACTCATAATTACTCAAGAGCTGCAGCCACTAAGGATGCACTCAGGGGGCCACCCTGCAATGTTAGGAAGTCTTGACCAAGGAGTTCTTACTGAATAGTAGTGTTGGGCGAACAGTGTTCGCCACTGTTCGGGTTCTGCAGAACATCACCCTGTTCGGGTGATGTTCGAGTTCGGCCGAACACCTGACGGTGCTCGGCCAAACCGTTCGGCCACATGGCCGAACTAAGAGCGCATGGCCGAACGTTCCCCGAACGTTCGGCTAGCGCTGTGATTGGCCGAACAGGTCACGTGGTTCGGGCCCGAACGCGCTCTGATTGGCCGAACGGTCACGTGGTTCGGGTAAATAAATACCCGAACCACGTCATATCTCCGCCATTTGTCTGTGGGTTTAGCTTTGGGTAGGCAGGCAGGGTAGTTCGCTCTCCAGCCACGCTAGCCAGGGTCCCCCCCAGTCATTGTGTGTCGCTGCTGGGAACAGTAGTACACCGCTCGCTCAGCCACACTATATATAGCATTGTTTACTGCCACTGTGTACCTCGCTCAGCCACGTAATATATATATAGCATTGTGTTTTCTGACACTCTGTGTACACGGCTTAGGCTAGCCTGACTAATATAGCATTGTGTGTACTGCCACTGTGCACCTCGCTCAGCCACGCTATATATAGCATTGTGTGTACTGCCACTGTGCACCTCGCTCAGCCACGCTATATATAGCATTGTGTGTACTGCCACTGTGCACCTCGCTCAGCCACGCTATATATAGCATTGTGTGTACTGCCACTGTGCACCTCGCTCAGCCACGCTATATATAGCATTGTGTTTTCTGACACTCTGTGTACACGGCTTAGCCTGACTAATATAGCATTGTGTGTACTGCCACTGTGCACCTCGCTCAGCCACGCTATATATAGCATTGTGTGTACTGCCACTGTGCATCTCGCTCAGCCACGCTATATATAGCATTGTGTGTACTGCCACTGTGCACCTCGCTCAGCCACGCTATGTATATAGCATTGTGTTTTCTGACACTCTGTGTACACGGCTTAGGCTAGCCTGACTAATATAGCATTGTGTGTACTGCCACTGTGCACCTCGCTCAGCCACGCTATATATAGCATTGTGTGTACTGCCACTGTGCACCTCGCTCAGCCACGCTATATATAGCATTGTGTGTACTGCCACTGTGCACCTCGCTCAGCCACGCTATATATAGCATTGTGTGTACTGCCACTGTGCACCTCGCTCAGCCACGCTATATATAGCATTGTGTTTTCTGACACTCTGTGTACACGGCTTAGCCTGACTAATATAGCATTGTGTGTACTGCCACTGTGCACCTCGCTCAGCCACGCTATATATAGCATTGTGTGTACTGCCACTGTGCACCTCGCTCAGCCACGCTATATATAGCATTGTGTGTACTGCCACTGTGCACCTCGCTCAGCCACGCTATATATATAGCATTGTGTTTTCTGACACTCTGTGTACACGGCTTAGCCTGACTAATATAGCATTGTGTGTACTGCCACTGTGCACCTCGCTCAGCCACGCTATATATAGCATTGTGTGTACTGCCACTGTGCACCTCGCTCAGCCACGCTATATATAGCATTGTGTGTACTGCCTCTGTGCACCTCGCTCAGCCACGCTATATATAGCATTGTGTTTTCTGACACTCTGTGTACACGGCTTAGCCTGACTAATATAGCATTGTGTGTACTGCCACTGTGCACCTCGCTCAGCCACGCTATATATAGCATTGTGTTTTCTGACACTCTGTGTACACGGCTTAGCCTGGCTCTATAGCATTGTGTGTACTGCCACTGTGCACCTCGCTCAGCCACGCTATATATAGCATTGTGTTTACTGCCACTCTGTGTACACCGCTCAGCCAGACTATATACCGTTGTTTACTGACACTCTGTGTACACCGCTCAGCCAGACTATATACCATTGTTTACTGACACTCTGTGTACACGGCTCAGCCTGACTATAAAGCATTGTGTGTACTGCCACTGTGCACCTCGCTCAGCCACGCTATATATAGCATTGTGTTTTCTGACACTCTGTGTACACGGCTTAGCCTGGCTATATAGCATTGTGTGTACTGCCACTGTGCACCTCGCTCAGCCACGCTATATATAGCATTGTGTTTACTGCCACTCTGTGTACACCGCTCAGCCAGACTATATACCGTTGTTTACTGACACTCTGTGTACACCGCTCAGCCAGACTATATACCATTGTTTACTGACACTCTGTGTACACGGCTCAGCCTGACTATAAAGCATTGTGTGTACTGCCACTGTGCACCTCGCTCAGCCACGCTATATATAGCATTGTGTTTTCTGACACTCTGTGTACACGGCTTAGCCAGACTATATAGCATTGTGTGTACTGCCACTCTGTGTACACCGCTCAGCCAGACTATATAGCATTGTGTTTACTTCCACTCTGTGTCTGCTGGGCCTGGGAACAGTAGTACACCGCTCACCCGCCACTGTATAGCATTGTGCTCTGTGTCGCTGCTGGGAATAGTGGTACTGTATAGCATTTCTGTACTGCCACTGTACTGCTGCCAGTCAGCGTGTACTGTAAGGATAAGTGAAATGAGGAAGAAATCCGGTGAAAGAGGAAGGGGCAAGGGAAGAGGTGTTTCCCCTGACGGTTCACGTACAGGCCACAGGGGAGCACCCAAGAAAACCCACTCAATACCGCCCATGTTGTCCAGGACAACAACCCTCACAAATCCAAAAGAACAGGACCAGATAATTACTTGGATGACCTCTCAAGCGTCCAGCAGTGGGTTAAGCAGCACCAGCACATCACGCACGAGGTCCGAGTCCTCAGCCAGTTACAAGGAGCCAGTGGGCACAAAGCTGACACAACCGGCAGCGACACCACGCACACAACTGCCAGATAACCAGTCCTATGAATTACCTCAGGACACAATGGGGTATTCGCAGGAGCTATTCCCAGCCCAACAAACTTCCACCTATGAAAGGTCAATGGAGGAACAGCCAGAAATGTTGTGCCCGGATTCACAACCATTAACTGTGGGAAATGCACCGCGCACTGAAATACAAGGCGAGTCCGAGGAGGACTCGGAAACCCAAATCCCAGAGCAAGTTGGGCAGGAGGGGTTGCAATTGCAGGAGGTCGGCCGACAAGATCTGGAAGACGACGTTGGAGTGAGCTGCGCAGAGGTTGTTCTGGGGAGCTCTACTCCACGGCGGCGGCCCCCCACAATGACATATGACGAGTTTGAGGAGATGGAAGAGGAGGGTATGGACAATGTGGACAGAGACCCAGATTTTATTTGTGAACGAGAACATCGCCGTCGTAGCAGCAGCACAGATGAGTCTGTTGAAGAACCCACTGCTGCACGAGTTCGCCTTGTGCCACAAGGTAGGCGGCGCGCAATTTCAGGCACCACAAGCGTGGAAGTTAGAGTGAGAGGCAAAAGAGGAGGAAACAGAAATCGCCAGCAAGGAGGCAGGTGCTCCAAAGTCTGGGCTTTCTTTGAAGACTGCACTGAGGATGTTACCATGGCGATTTGCAAGGTGTGCAAGACTCGCCTGAGCAGGGGGAAAAGTATTAACAACCTCTCCACCACCAGCATGAGCCGCCACATGCTATCCAAACATCCCACTCTGTGGGCAAACGCGGCAGGACAGGGTACCAGCAACACTGCCTCCCTTGGGTTCACCAGACTCACCACCAGACCCGCCTCAGCAGCAGCAGTAGCCCAGCCATTGCGTGGTTCACAACATTCACAAACATCAGACAACGCTGACACTGTCACTTTCCGGAGTAGTGCTCTTGAGGTCTCCCAGTCTTCATCAAACACAACAACCAACAGCCCTTCCGTGTGCAGCGCTACGGTTCAGTTGTCTGTGTCGGAGATGTTTGAGCGCAAGAGGAAATTGCCAGCAAATGACCCCCGGGCCGTGGCAGTAACAGCCAGCATAGCCAAGCTTCTGGCCTGCGAAATGCTGCCATATCGAGTGGTGGAGACAAACAGCTTCAAGGGCATGATGTCAGTGGCCATCCCACGTTACATGGTTCCCAGCCGCTACCACTTTGCGCGCTCTGCAGTGCCTGAGTTGCATGAGCACGTGGTCAGCAAAATAACCCAAAGCTTGAAGAATGCCGTTGCCTGCAAGGTTCACCTCACCACTGACACTTGGACGAGTGCGTTTGGCCAGGGTCGATACATCTCCCTTACCGCGCACTGGGTGAACCTTGTGGAGCCTGGCAGCGATTCCTCACCTGCTACGGCGCGGGTGTTGCCCACGCCGCAAACAGCTGCACCGCCGTCCCTCCCACTGGATAACAACAGCAGCACCTACCTCTCTGACTCCTTCTCCTCCAACGCATCTCAAAGCTGTACCTCATCCGGAAACGCTAACCCAGCAGCAGTAGGATCGTGGAAGCAGTGCAGCACAGCTGTTGGCATGCGTCAGCAAGCGTTGCTGAAGCTGATCTGCCTTGGGGATAAGCAGCACACAGGGGAGGAAATTTGGAAGGGAATAAAGGAACAGACGGATTTGTGGCTGGCACCGCTGGACTTGAAACCGGGCATGGTTGTGTGTGATAATGGGAGTAATCTCATTCGCGCTTTAAGGTTGGCTAAGCTGACACACATCCCTTGCCTGGCACACGTGATGAACCTAGTAGTTCAGCGGTTCCTGAGGACATACCCAGGCGTGGCCGATCTTCTGTTGAAGGTGCGTCGAGTGGCCAAACATTGTAGAAATTCCAGTACTGCTTCGGGGGCACTCGCCAAGATGCAGGAGCGCTTCAATCTCCCCCACCATCGCTTGCTGTGTGATGTCCCTACGCGCTGGAATTCTACGCTGCACATGCTAGCACGCTTTTGTGAGCAGAAGAGTGCAGTGGTCCAGTACATGACGGCGCAGTACCGAGGCGCATCCGGCCAGCTGCCAAGCTTCTGTGGATCCGATTGGGCCAACATGTTGGACCTCTGCCAAGTCCTCCAAAATTTTGAGCAATCCACGTTGCTTGTGAGCAGTGACAACTCTTCAGTCAGCATTACCATACCACTGCTGTGTTTACTGAAGAGGTCAATGTTGAAAATCAAGGAAACAGCTGTCATGATGCAACTGGGGGAATCTGAAGGAGAAAACGATCAGCGTGATGGTACCAACATCAGGCCATCCGCCTCAGGGAACGCTGGCCCCAGCAGCTATGACGAAGAAGAGGAGGAGGAACAGCTGGAGTTGGAGCAGGAATTTCATGCCACCACTGACGAGGGCCAGAGCGGTGCACGTTGGACTTCCACAATTCAGCGCGAATGGTCAGCAGAAGCAGACCAGGAGGAAGGTGACGACTATGATGCATCACAACAACTATCACAACGCTCACAAGAGGATGATGAGGATTCTGGTAGGACTCTTGCACACATGGCTCAATTCATGCTAGACTGCATTGAACGCGACCCACGCATTGTGCGCATTCTGGACAACACCAATTACTGGGTTTATACCCTTCTGGATCCACGGTACAAACACAATGTTCCAAAACTGCTTGAAGAAAGAGTCAGACAGGTCAAAATGGAAGAATACCAGCAGGCCCTTGTGGAGACTTTAGAGAGGAGATTGACATCCTCCCCCTCCTCTAGCCAGTTGTACGCCGACAGACTGACTTCCGCAAACCCAGGACGACCAGGAGGGCAGCAAACAACGCAAGCCGCAGCTAGTGCCCAAAAGGGAACGGTATCGGCAGTGTCCTTGGAGTGGGAAAATTTTCTGACACCCATGCAGCAGCAGCCCACTGAACAGGAAGCGTGCAGATCCACCTCCAACACCGATCGCCTGGAGAAGATGGTCAAGGACTACATGTCAGATGACGTAGCTGTGTCGAACAATCCATCTGCACCCTTCAACTATTGGGTATCGAAGCTAGACACCTGGCACGAACTGGCAATGTACGCAACAGAGGTGCTGGCTTGCCCGGCAGCCAGCGTTATGTCGGAACGCTGTTTCAGTTCTGCCGGAGGCATCGTCACAGATCGGCGTATCCGCCTCTCCACAGAAAATGCAGACCGTCTGACTCAAATTAAAATGAATCAATCCTGGATTGGAAACGACTACGCAACACTCCAGGACCCCAACCAAGTAACATGACCAATGAACATCTGGGATGGTGTAGCGTTACCGGTCCCTGTTTATTGAACCTCTCATCTGTATTACATTTATGACTGCATGGCGGCAAAAAGCATTGCTGCTATATCCGCACGCTTTTTGTCCTCATGCAAGGCCTGGGTTGTTGTGTCTCAAAAAGCATGGCCTTCTCCTCCTGCGCCTGCTCCTGTTCCATCACGTGTGCTGCTGCTGCTGCTGGGTTAGCGTTGCCGGTCCCTGTTTATTGAACCACTTATCTTTATTACATTTATGACTGCATGGCGGTACAAAGCATGCTATCCGCACGCTTCTTGTCCTCATGCAAGGCCTGGGTTGTTGTGTCTCACAAAGCGTGGCCTTCTCCTCCTGCGCCTCCTCCTGTTCCATCACGTCTGCTGCTGCTGGGTTAGCGTTGCCGCGTGGTCCCTGTTTATTGAACCACTTATCTTTATTACATTTATGACTGCATGGCGGTACAAAGCATGCTATCCGCACGCTTCTTGTCCTCATGCAAGGCCTGGGTTGTTGTGTCTCACAAAGCATGGCCTTCTCCTCCTGCGCCTCCTCCTGTTCCATCACGTCTGCTGCTGCTGGGTTAGCGTTGCCGCGTGGTCCCTGTTTATTGAACCACTTATCTTTATTACATTTATGACTGCATGGCGGTACAAAGCATGCTATCCGCACCCTTCTTGTCCTCATGCAAGGCCTGGGTTGTTGTGTCTCACAAAGCGTGGCCTTCTCCTCCTGCGCCTCCTCCTGTTCCATCACGTCTGCTGCTGCTGGGTTAGCGTTGCCGCGTGGTCCCTGTTTATTGAACCACTTATCTTTATTACATTTATGACTGCATGGCGGTACCTCATGCAAGGCCTGGGTTGTTGTGTCTCACAAAGCGTGGCCTTCTCCTCCTGCGCCTCCTCCTGTTCCATCACGTCTGCTGCTGCTGGGTTAGCGTTGCCGCGTGGTCCCTGTTTATTGAACCACTTATCTTTATTACATTTATGACTGCATGGCGGTACAAAGCATGCTATCCGCACCCTTCTTGTCCTCATGCAAGGCCTGGGTTGTTGTGTCTCACAAAGCGTGGCCTTCTCCTCCTGCGCCTCCTCCTGTTCCATCACGTCTGCTGCTGCTGGGTTAGCGTTGCCGCGTGGTCCCTGTTTATTGAACCACTTATCTTTATTACATTTATGACTGCATGGCGGTACCTCATGCAAGGCCTGGGTTGTTGTGTCTCACAAAGCGTGGCCTTCTCCTCCTGCGCCTCCTCCTGTTCCATCACGTCTGCTGCTGCTGGGTTAGCGTTGCCGCGTGGTCCCTGTTTATTGAACCACTTATCTTTATTACATTTATGACTGCATGGCGGTACAAAGCATGCTATCCGCACGCTTCTTGTCCTCATGCAAGGCCTGGGTTGTTGTGTCTCACAAAGCGTGGCCTTCTCCTCCTGCGCCTCCTCCTGTTCCATCACGTCTGCTGCTGCTGGGTTAGCGTTGCCGCGTGGTCCCTGTTTATTGAACCACTTATCTTTATTACATTTATGACTGCATGGCGGTACCCCATGCAAGGCCTGGGTTGTTGTGTCTCACAAAGCGTGGCCTTCTCCTCCTGCGCCTCCTCCTGTTCCATCACGTCTGCTGCTGCTGGGTTAGCGTTGCCGCGTGGTCCCTGTTTATTGAACCACTTATCTTTATTACATTTATGACTGCATGGCGGTACCTCATGCAAGGCCTGGGTTGTTGTGTCTCACAAAGCGTGGCCTTCTCCTCCTGCGCCTGCTCCTGTTCCATCACGTGTGCTGCTGCTGGGTTAGCGTTGCCGGTCCCTGTTTATGGAACCTCTTATCTTTATTACATTTATGACTGCATGGCGGTACAAAGCATGCTATCCGCACGCTTCTTGTCCTCATGCAAGGCCTGGGTTGTTGTGTCTCACAAAGCGTGGCCTTCTCCTCCTGCGCCTCCTCCTGTTCCATCACGTCTGCTGCTGCTGGGTTAGCGTTGCCGCGTGGTCCCTGTTTATTGAACCACTTATCTTTATTAAATTTATGACTGCATGGCGGTACAAAGCATGCTATCCGCACGCTTCTTGTCCTCATGCAAGGCCTGGGTTGTTGTGTCTCACAAAGCGTGGCCTTCTCCTCCTGCGCCACCCTCCTCCTGTTCCATCACGTGTGCTGCTGCTGGGTTAGCGTTACCGGTCCCTTTTCCTGGAACCTCTTATATGTATTACATTTATGACTGCATGCCGACAAAAAGCATGTTACCTGTGCAAAGAAAACAGACATTTCCCGCATTTAAAAGACAGTTTTCCCTTTGAAACTTTAAAATCGATTTTCTCAAAAATTATAACCTCTTTTTGCTAAAAAATTTTTTCCTCTTGTACCCACTCCCAAGGTGCACATACCCTGTAAATTTGGGGTATGTAGCATGTAAGGAGGCTTTACAAAGCACAAAAGTTCGGGTCCCCATTGACTTCCATTATGTTCGGAGTTCGGGTCGAACACCCGAACATCGCGGCCATGTTCGGCCTGTTCGGCCCGAACCCGAACATCTAGATGTTCGCCCAACACTACTGAATAGGGACTGACCCTAGCCAGGACTCAAACCTTGGTCTCCCATGTCAAAGGCAAGGCTCTTAACCAGTACTCTATCCAGCCACCTAACGCTGTCACTCATCTTTTAGAGCAGAGAGCAACTTCTGAGTTCAGGTCCGATTTAACCACTCAGGCAGAAGAGTATCAGGCAAATCCGTGTGTCACAGCTTATCGCTACCTGTCTGCATCATAAAGGACAATGAAGGTGGGGATGCCTCTACAGACATCTGATTGCAGGCTGAAATATCCACAAATTATCATTTTAGCGGTTAAAAGTCTATATAGGTTTAAAAAGAAACCAGGTTTCACCTATCATGAGTTTGGAAAGGACAAGATCTTCCCCCAGGGGGTGAGGGTGAAAAGTATGAGAGTGCAGAGCAGTGACAGGGCCCTCATTTTATCAGGCAAGTAAACTAGTAGTGGGCTATTTTGTGCTGCCATTGTCCAAATCACAGCCAGGGGCGTAGCAATAGGGGTTGCAGAGGTAGCGACCGCATCGGGGCCCTTGGGCCAGAGGGGCCCCAAGGGGCCCTCCCTCAACTGTAGTATTAGCTCTCTATTGGTCCTGTGTACATAATAATCACTTCTATAGATACTTTGAATAGTGGTAATCATTAACAAACTGTCCCCATCCCCTTCTTGCACCTCTGACACTGTAGTTGCCATTGGCAGGTTTTGGTGCGCCGTATCAATTGTTATGTATAGAGTGCTTGGGGGGGGGGCCATTGTAAAACTTGCATCAGGGCCCACAGCTCCTTAGCTACGCCACTGATCACAGCCTTTCCTTGACAGACCATTGAGGTAAAATGATTAAAACTGCAATGAAAAAAAAAACACCACACACCACTACAGCTATCCAGAGACCCGCTGGTTAGTTCCTGTGGCGCTTAGTTAGGGGATTGCAGCGCAATTAGAAGGATTGCAGCGGTTTGGCTGCCTCATCCTTGAGGCCATAAGGAAAGCTCTTGCCATCCCAGTGACAGCAGGGTGGCCAATTAGAGACCTGTTTACCTCTGGTGACCCACCCCTTAGGAATATTACAGCAGTAGTAATAAGCACTTATGGCTCCCCCTAGAGTTCATTATGATTGTTATGACTTCACAGGGGTCACATAAACAGGCGAAAAATTGTAAAATGTAAAATACATGTTAACACAAACAGGCTTTTGACTAGGCCATCTCTTCATAGGGGATTCTCAGTACTGCTCTCCTGAAAGGGCCTATACAAAGATGCCGGACCCCCACCACCAACACACACACACGCGCACACACACACGGGCATAAATAGAAATCACTGCATACCCCCCCCCCCCCCCCCCCCCCGCGAAACTTTAGATGGGGCCCCCTCCCGCCGAACCGCTCCCAGCCTCTGCTTATTGCACTCACTATGTCCATCTCTGATGAAGAAGAACTAGTTCTGCAGCCTTATCCAGCATCTGTACAGTACACAGCACATGGGGAGGGGTAGAGAGGTTGGGGTGGGGCACTGTACAGAAGAGCCTGCTGCACACTGAATAGGGAATGTCTACAAATATTTGTCTGCAAAACTTTGTATGATTCCTTATCAGTGGCTGAGCAGATGCAGTCATTAGAACAATTGTGCAGAGAGCAGAATGATTTTTCTCTCCTTCTCCTTAGTTGTCAGTCTCTCAGGATGGGCCCCCCTGTGGCTTCTGGGCCCCCCTGTGGCTGCATTGCTTGAAGGGTCTACTGTTACGCCCCTGCACACACACACCTGTTTGCACACTATTCTGGCAGTTGGACTGAGCAATTGTCATTCACTAAGTGATTTTGAAAAGAACGAAAACCCAGAGAATCCCGTATGAGGAGATGGACTAGTCCAAAACCTGACAGATTTGTAAAAATTTCACTGACTACTATAAGTGACAGCGACATAGGAAAAAAGTATTTTATAGTGCATTTTACTCTGGGACAAATGTACTTTCTATTTTTGTTTCTTTCATGTATTTTAAATTTTAAACATTTTTGCGATAGTGGACCTTTAAAGCTACGCACAGAGGCCAGCTTCTGGGCCCCAGGCTGCAGGTAAGGGTAGTGTTTGGCACTTTTTGGGGAGATTTCACCATTGGCTTTCACACATTTTGCATTCAGTTTTAATAATAGTATAAACATTCCAATTTTCACTAAAATCTTGGCGAAGCTTCTGTCGTCACTAATGGCCAGACACTGCAGAACATCAGGAATTATTATATGTAAACACAGCAGCTGATTGTAGAAAATGTGAATCTGAAGCACTACATAGATTATTATTATTATTATGTATTTATGTAGCACTCACATCTTCCCAGATGCTTTACAGAAGACGTACATGATTTTTAGCTTAAAGTTTGTTTTTTGGGTTGTTGTTTTTTTTAAGAGACTCTGTACTTTAAAGTGAATGGGAACCGCATTTAAAAAAAAAAATGAAGCACTTACCTAAGGAGAGGGAACGCTCTGGGTCATATAGAGCCTTCCGTCTCCTCTCTCGGTGCCCTCGATCCAGTGCTGGCTCCCCCCATTTCAATCCTCCACCGGAAGGTATTTGAAAGTCTTCGGGAGCTGTGTCCTCCCAGAGACGTGCGGCTCCATACTGCACAGGCGTGAGCGTGCAAGAGAGCGTGCTTGCGCAGACGCAGTACAGGGCCACCCTTCTTCAGGAGCATTCGGGCTCCCTGAAGACTTCTGAAGCCTCCTTCAGCCGTGTAAAGCCGTATTTGACTAAATTAGTCAAATACTGCTACCGGGCGAGCCAGCACTGGAATGAGGGGACCAGGAGAGGAGCTGGAAGGCTCTATAGGACCCAGAGCCTTTCCTCTCCTTGGGTAAGTATCTGTCTCATTTTTTTTAAAAGTGGTTACCATTCACTTTGAAAGAAAAAAACCCTCTGGGGGCTACTTACCTCTGGAGGTGGAGGCCTCAGGGGCCCAATGAGTCTTCCCCGTCCTGTCTAACTTGGGGGAATCCAGCGCTGGCTCCCCTGAAAAAGTACCTTGACAAGCCTGACAAGGGTGCACAGGCAATATTTACCTCTTCGCGATCCTGCTCAGGTTCAATAGCCGCTCTTCATTCAGATTAAGGTGGAATTAGCCGAACCCGATCGTACCCGCTCTACTGCACAGGTGCACAGGACTCGCGCCTGCGCAGTAGAGCGGATGCGATCGGGTTCGACTATTTCCGCCTTAACCCAAATCGAAAACCGCTACTACACCGGAGGGAGGGGGAATCCTCATTAGGATCCAGAGGCTTCCCCCTCCCGAGGTAAGTATCCCCTTGAGGGTTTTTTTTTTATTACAGATTTTCTTTAAGGATTCCGGAAGTGGCACAAAAGTTTAATAGCTCAATGCTTACCCCAGGCATAGGTAAACCAGGCAAATGCCTGGGGTGACACCAAAAGTAGGGAGCACCACAGAGCTATTCTTTGTGCAGTTTTATGGGAGTCTTGTACACAACTGCTGGTTGCATTAAAGGAAAGGTCCGAGCACAATAAAAATACAAAAAATCCACTAACCTTGGGCTTCCTTCAGCCCCTTGCAGCCGTCCTGTGCCCTCGCCACAGCTCCGGTGGCTCCCGGTCCCCACCGGTGCAGATGGCGACCTCGCCAGGTCGGCATCTGCTTGCGCATCACCATGCGCCTCACTGAGTCGCACTGACGTCATCTGGACTGTACTGCGCAGGTGCAGAACTACTGCGCCTGTGCAGTACAGTCTGGATGATGTTAGCGCGGCTCTAAGAGCCACTCACGCAGGTGCAGTGGAGCGGAGAGCGGAGCTGCGGCGAGGGCACAGGATTCCTGCAAGGGGCAGAAGGAAGCCCGAGGTAAGTGGATTTTTTTATTTTATTTTTAAGGTGCTCGGATGTGTCCTTTAAGAAAGTGAGGAATGGAAATGTTAAAGTAAACCTGTAAGGGGAAAAAAAGCGCCCCTCTGGAAAGGGATGCTTCTGGATCTTAATCAAAACTAGTAGTAGATTAATCATCTTTCCCCAAAATTGGCACAAAACTATAGAAGGGGCATTTAGCTATGACCATGATAGGGATATTGCATGACAAGTTGTGCTGAGGGACAATATTAAGTGACATCAATGATGCACATTATTATTATCATTATTGATTTATAAAGTGCCAACATATTCCTTGGCGCTGTACAAAGTAAAACAGTTGGTACAAAATACAGAATCAGAACAAAATAGTGAATTGGTAATTACAGTGACATAAGTAATATGAACAAAAATGTGTAACACGATCCAAGACACAAAAGGGTGAGAGAGCCCTGTCCTAGCGAGCTTACAATCTAAAGGAGTAGAGGGGAACAAGAGGTGGGGTAGTACAGAATATTCATACCCAGAGGTAGTGTGTTTTAGGATATCTAGTAGGGAGAACAACTTGGCCAAAGGTCAAAGGGGAAATGGCCTGAAGGTGGCCACACACGATACAATAAAATTATCCGATTTTACGGCAATTCGATAAAAACGATCGGATCTCCAGGAAAAAAAACGAAAGCTTTTTTTTCATTCGACTGAAAAATCTGATCGGATTTCCCGTTTTCTTCGATTTTTATCGATCCGGAATGCCAGATATTTTTTTCAATCTTTCTAAAGATTCTATGGTGTGTGTTAGATTTGACAATTTATTAATATACACACCCAAGCAATTTTGTCAGAGTTTCCAATCATTTTTATCATAATTGGGGAAAAATTGAACATACGTGTGTGGTACATTGGTCAGATTTTTGAAATGTTACAATCGGTGAGAAAAATTGGTTGCAATTCTTGAATTGAACAGATATTTGAAAAATTCTATGGTGTGTCTTTAAGGTAGAGCATATGCTTGATTGAAAAAGTGAGTTTTGAGGGCCCGCTTAGGGCCCTTTTCCACTAGCAATCGCTAGCGTTCGCGCTGAACGCTAGCAATTGCGATTCAGCAAAAGAAAACAATTCACGGCGATTTCCTGACGTTTGCGATTGCGATTTTGCTATGCTATGCACTGCAAAACGAATCGCGGTAGCGGAAATTACCTACCGCGATTCCTATGTTAAAAAGCAAACCGTAGCGATTTTAACCACTTCCGGATTCCGGGTGGTTTGGCTGATCAGTGCTGCGGGGGCTCTTCAGCCCGCAGCACAGATCAGAAATCAGGCAGGGCGATCAGACTTCCCCCCTTTTTTCCCCACTAGGGGATGTCCTGCTGGGGGGGTCTGATCGCCGCCGCTCTGCTGTGCCTTGCGGGGGGGGGTCCTCAAAGCCCCCCTCCGCAGCACTAGTCCTCCCTCTGCCTCCTTCCCTCCCTCTCCCGTCCCCCGTGTGCGGCGCAGGACGGAAAGCCGTCCTGCGCCGGATAGGATAGGCTTTAGCCTATCAGATGCCAGCGATCCCCGGCCACTCAGAGGCCGGGGATCGCCGATCTCCTCTACGGCGCTATTGCTGCGCAGCGCCGTATATATGTAAACACCGGGGAAGATCTTCCCCGCGTGTTTACATTTACCCTGCGAGCCGCGATCGGCGGCTCGCAGGGTTTTCACGGAGACACCCTCCGTGAACTGACATGGAACGTCCGCTCATACGAGCGGCCGTTTCCATGGAATCCACTTCAGGATTCAGGGGCGTAGTTAAGCGTACGCAGAATCCTGAAGTGGTTAAAATCACTAGTGGTTTGCGGTTTTGCAATTAAGCAATCGCAAACGCTGTAGTGGAAAAGGGCCCTTAAAGATATCAAAGGTTGGAGAGTGACAGATGTGTTGTGGCAGTAGATTCCAGAGGAGGGGTGAAGCATGTGCAAAATCTTGAAAAAGTGATTGCGAAGAGGTGATTCTAGAGGAGGAGAAACAAAGCTCTTGTGCAGATCTAAGATTGCGGTTGGGTTGACTAAAACTAGCGAGGACTGGAGACGTACAGGGAAGAGAGATTGAGGAGAGCTTTGTAGATTAGGGTTAAGTTTGACCTGGATCCTCTGGTTAATTGGTAGCCAATGAAGACCTTAACGGAGAGGGGCAGCAGAGGAAAATGAGAAGAAAGATGAATGAGACGAGCAGCCAAGTTCAATACAGATTGGAGCGGTGCCAGTTTTCCTATGCGATTTGCCAGGCCAATCGATACTCCAGGCCAATCTGCTCCTGAACGATAAAGGGGTCCATTTTATAATACTGCAAAAAAATCAATCCCTTTCTCGATCAGGAGCAGTTGTTTGATTGACGCGTTGATCTGATGGGAAAATTGTACCGTGTGTACCGGGCATTGAAGTGCTGCAGAAAATATCAACGTTAAATAAATCTACTATACTAGTAAAATAGATGGAATAACAGAAATGTAAAACATCAGAGTAACTATAACAGCCAAGGACCAAATGATTAAATGAATATTTTACAATTCATATTATGAAATGAATGCATAATTCATTAAAGTTCAAAAAAGGAGATCGTAGTTTCGCTGGTAAGAGGGGGTCTCTAACGAGTAATGAGTCGATGTGAAAAAAACTGTAGCAAAAAAATCAGACAGGTGAGGATAATGTACTGACCTTTCCCAGAGGATAAGCTCCTGTCCCTACAATGGCTTGAGAGAGTTCAGTGTGCGGAGATAAGGGATATGCCAGGGAGGATCAGAGGATTTTGGCAATCACTACAAACAACTCCAATGCTTCGCTGCCTCTTCCTCAGTGTGCAGAGTAATTCTAACCCCTTCATTCATATTTTGGACTTTCCAAATAGCCTTCCCATAGCATAGAGAGCCCCTCCTCACTCAACTGGCAGGAGTCAGTGGGCTGGGAGGGGCTGCAGGAGGGGAACTGCTCTACAGTGAACTTTTATCACAGTCATCTTGTCAAAAGAAAGAAAGGGGAGGGGGGGGGAAGACTCTGTAGCAAAAGTATTATTAACCCTGTAGGCATTGTGTAGCTCCCAACGTTTGAAAATTTGAAAGAGAAAAACACCAGGAGGGATAGAGTGAGTAAAGTGCTTAAAGGAGTCATCAGGCAAAATTAAAAAGAAAAAAAAAAAAGCTTTACTCACCTGGGGCTTTCTCAAGCCCCTAGCAGCCGACTTTCTCATGCTGACCGCTCCGCTCTCCGCCGCCACCCAAGTCCCCCTGCACGATGCAGAGGACGACCTGCATGAAGCGCCACTGTCAATCATGGCTACATTGCCCGTGGCGTACTGCACAAGCACAGAACTACTGCGCCTGCGCAGTACACCGCGGGCAACGTGGCCATGATCGAGTCCTTACTGCGCCTGCGTGAAGCGCTGCTGTCAATCATGGCCACGTTGCCCGTGGCGTACTGTGCAGGCGCTGTGTGTACGCACACTAGTGGCTTTCCGTTTGGGCTCCGATGGAAAGAGCTGAGCCCGATCGGGTCCACTCTACTGCGCAGGCGCTAGTTGCCTGCACCTGCGTAGTACAGCGGACCCGATCAGGCTCAGCTATTTCTGCTTCAGGCCAAGTGGAGAGCTGCTACTGCACCTGTGCAGGCAGACCACTGTTGTTAATATGGTTGTGGTCTGTTTGGGGGTGTCAATGCTGGATCGGGCTGGCTGAGGAGGATAGGAAAGCCTTATTAGGATCCAGACTAAACACTTGTGGAGGCGCCCTGAATTATGTGTGACAGGTGGTTGTATTTAGATAGGAGAAGTGTAATGTCTTACCTTCTCAGAAGAACAAACGATAAATAATGGAAAAATCAATTGTTTATTCATGCACGTTAGACAACACGTTTCTTGCGTCGCAGCCCACTTCCTCAGGTCAATAATACATAACTGTAGCAATTCGGTTAACCTCTAGTGCTCCTGTATCTTAGGATCCAGAGGCTTCCCCCTAACGAGGTAAGTGTCAGATATTTTTTTTTATCACAGGTTTACTTTAAAGTGGGATGAAACTCAATTAAAAAATATTTGAAAAAGGAATGTACACACACACACAAAAAATATTATTCAAAATGTCAAGCATTTCAAAAAATGTTTATTACTTTTAGTAATCACCTGGTTGTTCTGATATTTCTAAAGCCGAGAAGGAAGAAGTAGATTTTCAGCTATGGCGATTTTTAATACAATTTTTGTGCGAATGCAATTTTGAAACTCAAGATAGACGCTATGAACAGAGGAAAAGTTGTTACAGGTGCAGTATGTATTTTTTTAATTCATCATAAAAAGAGTTTAATTCAACTTTTTAAAATGTCACCGAGGCACAAAAAAAAAAGGGACACCAGTAAAATATGTCTTAGGTCTCTTTAGGTCAGCACAATTAGGAATCAGTATAATTGTTTGTACTGAGTAATTTCAGGCTGATTTTGCACATACAGTATATGTTTTAGTGATATTATATAGTCTTTGATGTAAAAATGCCATGTGACTTTGTCTGGAGTGCTTTTTAAGTCGATGAATAACGAGCTGTTTAGGCATCCAGGGATGCAAGAAAAGTCAATGTGGCAATGAGCATGTCCTTAATGTCCTGGAATGTTGATAGGTGTGGATGTACACCATGTGGTGTAAACAGTAGCATATGGTTTATCTCTTTGCAGTGCTGATTGTTTAGCCTGCCACAACAGACAGGAGCTTCCTCTGGGAATGTTGCCCCTATGATTCAAGCCAGTGCTTACTAGAGAAAGTAGTAGCAGTGGAGTATGTCCAGTGTATACAAGCTGTGTGTTGTCAATAGGCAGGAATTGGGTATAATGGCCCATACTCACGAGGGACTTTTGTCGCCTCAACACGCGGCACGCGCGTGTTGCAGCGACAAGTCGCCCGTGAGTATGGGCCGCGCGCACCCCGAACTGTCGCCCGCAACGGGCGCGCACCCCGAACTGTCGCCCGTCGCTGATGTCGCCAGGCGATTGAAAAGTTCAATCGCCTGGCGACAGTCGCCGCCGCAACTCCGCCGCAGCTGTCGCTAGTCCGCGTGAGTACGCGGACTAGCGACAGCAACCTCCATTGAGGTATGAAGAGCTTCCGGCGGAGGGAGGAGGAACGTCGGCGACAGCTTCCGTCATGCCGCTGGTCCCTCTTCCGCGTGTGTATGCGGAGGGACCTGGCGAGGAGCTGTCGCCGGCCTGTCGCCCACACGCTCACGTGTGCTGGCGACAGGCAACATTTGCTGCCCGTGAGTATGGGCCATAAAGAAGGCTTCATAGGTGAAAGCTTACTTCTTTTCTTCTAAGGGCTGGTTCACAAGGACGACAGGCGGTGTTGAGGCGGCTGGGAAGCCGCGTCGTCCTGTGACTTCTCAATCGGGGGCGGTGGAATGGCGATCGTCGGCTCCCCGTCGCGATCGGCGTTTCTTGTCCCCACAAGGGAACATGAAGCTGCGGCGGCTAGCCCACTCTGGACCCCGCATGCTGCTTCTAGGGCCGGCCGAAGCGACGCGTTAAATCGGGATCGGAACGCACCGTTTGCGCAATCGCCGGTAATCGCTGGTAACCGCTCAATGCTAAACTCTCCCATTCACTTGAATGGTAGCATTTAGCCGACAAGTCCCGAACGCTTGGCGCTAAACGCTGCCAATCGTCCGTGTGAACCGGCCCTAAGTTAGCCAATAAATAGTATCATCCGGAATCAAAACTTCTTTCTCTTACTAGAGAAAGTAAAAGCAAGACGTTTTGAATCCGGATGATACCTTTTATTGGCTAACTTTAAAGAATACAAGCGTAAGCTTTCGGCTATTCCACCTTCATCAGACTCGAATCCTGAATGCTGACAAGTTGTTAAAGAGCTGCGTAATATGTTGGCGCTTTATAATACAATAAATAAATAAATAAAGAGGAGCTGTCAGCCATACTATGCTAGGATAAAAAAACACACATATAAGTAGAAAAATACTAGCTCTACTTACATGACAGATGTATTGCACTGTCCACGATTTGATTTCAGTGAATTTTATAAAACAAGAAAAAGTAAATGCAGAGAATCCTGTTCCCTGGCAGGGGCCATCTTTAGCCCCTCCAGCGAAGCCAATGCTGAGGTCATTTCCTCCCTTACCCACCCCCCTCCTCCCCACAGCAATAGCCAGCGCTACATCAGTGGCACCCCCCCGCATCCATGAGAACCCCCCGGCCCTGCTACCATATCAATAGGGATTCCCCCTGCATTTACCCTCAACCCTGCAGCATCCCCACTTGTCTCGCAGCATAACAGTGCTTGGCAGGGAAGAATAAATGCAGCTCCATCGCCTGGAACCATGTTGAGGTGAATTTGTGTGCGCTGCATATATTCTTCCCCGCTAAGCTCTATAATGCTGCGGGACGAGCGGGGATGCTGCAGGGTTGAGGGTAAATGCAGGGGGAATCCCTTTGGAAATGGTAGCAGGGTCAGGGGTCCCCATGGATGCGGAGGTGCCCACTTCCCCCCCGAATAAAGCAGCGGAGATGCCTGTCGGGCTGGAGTGCGGGGAGGGGGCGAACAGTGGCAGACATGGAGGCGACCAATGAGAGAGGGATAGGCGTGAGTGACACAGGCTGCAGCCAATCAGGATGTACTAGCTCTGTGTCTGGGGAGAAAAGTAAAGGAGAACTCACCCCCTTCCCCCCCCCCCCAGTCTGCACTGCAACTTCTCTTTTGTGGCTAAAGGCTCGTACACACGCCTGTCTGCAGCCAGAAACAGCCTTATCAGTCCGCCGACAGACTGTACACACGCTGTACTGTCTGCTGAAAACCAACGGGCCCATCATTGGCTGCAGTCAGGCGTGTGTACGACTCGAGCCTTAATTGCTGTGTACCTTAGAGCTGGGGACATGAGGATTCATCGGTATTAAAAAAAAGTAAGATTAGTTTTGAAGTTAGGCATTGCCTTTTTAGAATCTTTTTTAATCAGTATTGCAGATAAAAATAGAGAATTGATTTTGGTTTTTGTGTGTAACAGTTACTGTTTAAAGCACAAAGATATATACATGCAACATCAAAAGGAGGTACATACATTTTTATATAAACATAAATACATGTCATTACAATTCCTTAATTGAAACAAGACATCCAAATATGGTCTTAAGAGGATGTTAGCTGATTTACCCCCCCCCCCCCCCCCTTAAAAAAATCTACATATCCCCTTTTGATGTTGCATGTAGCTGTGTGCCGATCATTTCGGATGATTACTGCACAAAATAGATAGATAGTGCTGCTCGGACACCCCTCAATCACGGATTCGACTACTCGCCCGTGATTGTAAAAAATCCAGAAATTCCGTGTTTAATTTCCGGATTTAGAAAGGACTTACGAATTCGACTCAGATTTTTTTCCGTAAATGAGGCAATCACAGAATTTCACGGCCGTGATCACGGAAAAGCGTTTAGGCTATTATTAAAGCCCCCATACATGCTACAATCCCCCAAATTGCATCAATTATAAAGGTCATAAGGGGCTACAACTTAAACAAAATTCCAAAAAGAACTTTTAGTTTTTGAGAAAATGGATTTTAAAGTCAACAAAAAGTCTACAAAATCAATACTTTAAATGCAGCTATTAACCTCCTTGGCGGTAATCCTGAGCTGAGCTCGGGGTATGCCGCCGGAGGTCGCCGCTCAGGCCCTGCTGGGCCGATTTCCATTCTGAAAAAAGCAGCACACGCAGCCGGCACTTTGCCAGCCGCGTGTGCTGCCCGATCGCCGCCGCTCCGCGGCGATCCGCCGCGTGCAGCGGCGAAAGAGGGTCCCCCCAGCCGCCCGAGCCCAGCGCAGCCGGAACAAACAGTTACGGCCGGCGCTAGGGGCTGGATCGGGCGGCTCTGACGTCAGGACGTCGACTGACGTCCATGACGTCACTCCGCTCGTCGCCATGGCGACGAGGAAAGCGAAACAAGATAGGCCGCTCATTGCGGCCTATCTTGTTACTTTCGATTGCCGGAGGCGATCGAAAGTACGCTTCCGGAGCGCCCTCTAGTGGGCTTTCATGCAGCCAACTTTCAGTTGGCTGCATGAAATATTTTTTTTTTAATTTAAAAAAAACCACATTGCAGCCTCCCTGGCAAAATAAATAAACCGCCAGGGAGGTTAATCGGTAATAAGTGGTTTAAAACAGGGAAATACACTTTAAGCAATCACAGAGGTGAAGGTGAGTCCCAATGGCACCTGGCAGGTGGATGTCCATGGGTGGATGTCACAGCAAGTGAGGGGCTGACATAAGTTCATTGGCTAGCTAGCTGAATACAAGTATCAGATACAGTATAAGGGCAATGTAAGGACTGAAAACGCTCTTGCTGATGTACAATATGGCCTGGAGATGATCATCTCAGTGCCAGAGAGTATAGCAAGGACGGAGCTCTGGAAATGGCCCCCACTTTATATACAGGACGGGAGGGCAGAGCCTCCCCTCCTATGATTGGTTGCTAGGGCCTGGCTGGGGGACTCTGATTGGCCGAAGGATGTCAATTCCACCTATTTCCGCCAAACACGACTTCATTTCGGATTTCCACCGCAATCAAGGCCGTAACTAAATTCCGAATACTTGCAATCACGGAATTTCCGTGGCCATTTTCCATGATCCAGAATCGATCACGAATTCAGATTCGGCAATGGAAAAATGCAAGTGAACCACGCAGGGCCGGATTTCTGGCAAGGCCGCATAGGCCATGGCCTAGGGCACCAGAAATTTAGGGGCGGCTCAGTGAGGGACAGTAAAGCTGTTCTATGCAGCCATCCCTATCTACAAGGACAGCTTTAACCTTTGAACTCTCTTTCCTGTACTTGTGTCGTCCCTGCAAGACCTGTAAGCTCTATCCTGCAGGTTCACCTCTGCCTAACTCTCATGGTGACACAATAAGTCCATCATTAACAAGATGGCAAACATAACATAAAAGTTCAAAACATAATTTATAATCTATACGCATATTACTAAAATAGCTATTGTCTGTGACAGCAATGATGGAAAGTAAGTAGAATTCTCATTGGGGCACACAGAGATAACAACCATACAGATGGTATAGTTGGCCTTGGGCGGTAAAAAGTACAAATCCGGCCCTGGAACCACGGCTATTGAAATTATCCGAGCAGCACTGTAGATAGAGATGGCCCGAAGAGTTCGCCAGGAGAGCGAGTTCGCTGTGAACATGGGCTGTTCGCCGTTCATATTTTCACATTGAAGTCACTGGCCGCTGACTTTAGCGGTTAATACAGGTCCCTTAAGTGCTAGAAACACTGGCACCCTGGAGCACCCATAGCACCTTATCAGGGAGCACTGGTGACCCCCCCCCCCCCCCCCCAACCCCCCACCACACCACCACCACAAACCCAGCTAGTTTGGTGTTTCTAGCACATAAGGAGGCTTTACTATTAACCGCTAAAGTCGGCGGCCGGGGAAACATTTCCCACACGCTGCACGAGAAATCCTTTTTCTCAAAAACGATAAGGTCTTTTTGAAAAAAAAATTTTCCTGTTGTACCCACTGTCACCCAGCAAATGTGCTGTTTCTAGCATGTAAGGGGGCTTTGCTATTAACCGCTAAAGTCAGCAGCCATGAAAACTTTTCCCACATTCAGAAGGAGAACTTTAAAATTGATTATCTCAAAACTATAAGGTCTTTTTGAAAAATGTTTTTCCTCCCACTACCCTCCTCCACATAGCCTGCAAATTTGGGGTTTCTAAAGCTACATACACACGAGGCACGGATATCTGCAGTTGCATGGAGACAAGCAACAGTTGAAAGTCTCCAGCAACGACAGTTGTATACATGCAACGATTGTATACACGCGGCAACAACCTGTCTGCAACATAGCGGAAACTGTTGCTCAGCAACTTCTGTTACAGGTTCAATGAACTGTCGGACTCACAAGAGTTGCTAGAGACTAGCATACACACGACCGCACCGACTTGAGACTAGGGACGGTTGCTGCAACAGCTGTTGCCGGGGATTGAACAAGTCAATCGCCTGGAGACAGCTCTGATTAGGAACAGTTGCTTGTGCGCGCCTCATACACACGGAGGACCTGTCGCTGCCTACAACATGCGTGCGCCATGTGTTTCCAGCAAAAGTTGTAGCCCGTGTGTATGGGCCTTAACACATAAGGGGGATTTGCTATTAACCGCTAGAGTGTCGGCAGCCATGCGCCTGCCATATAAGTCTATGGAGCCCGCTGCGAACAGCTGGTTTGCGGACATTTGCAGAAATTCACGTTCGCTATTCGCGAACTGAAAATTTGATGTTCGATACATCACTAAAAAATAGATCCAGTTCTCGATCGGGAGCAGATGGGACATGATGGAAATCATTGATTCGACCCATCAATCTGACCGAAATTGCATGGTGTGTGCCGGGTAGGGATGGTCGGAATTGTCGATTTCCGATTCTGCAGTAATTCCGATTTCCACCAATGTCGATTACCGATTTCACGGATTTCCGATCGGTTTCTGAGTTCAGATTTACGATTAGTGTTTTTTGTGTCATTTTTTGCATTCTCTGATTGGCCAAATACTTCCTAGTTGACCCTGCATTCTCTGATTGGTGCAATGCTTCCGAGTTCAGTGATTGGGCTAAAATTACCAAATTGCAGTAATGCAGTATTTCTGCAGAAATCCGATTTTCGAGTTCCGTTTTCCGATCGGATTTCCGATCGGAAATTTCAATTCCGCGAAATCGGAATGAGCATCCCTAGTGCCAGGCATTACTGCCCTAGCTGCATTGCCTTCTTACATAAGCCAGTTTACTGAGCAGAGTGAAGTGCTGGTGAGAGGTGACACATAGATGAAGCTGTCAGTGAATTGCGCAGCTCTGCTCACTATTAGCCATTTTTGCAGATGTTGTAGTCTGACCCTGTAGCCAATCACCTGGCGTTGGTAAAATCATAAACACATGCTGGTCTCCCTGTGTCCCCCGTGACCTGTGGATTGGCCATTCTGTGTGTGACTCGGAGACGTCCCTGAGCTCCTAATGCTTCCTTTATTAAGTTTCATGTTTTCTCAAGCTGTTCCGTGTAACGACTCTCTCACATGTTCAGGAATTCCGTATCCCACCAGAGCTGGCTGGCCAGATTTCCTGTGCACTCAGCAAGACTGAGCCGCAAGCAGTGCCAGAGCCGCACCTTGCCTGCCGTAAAGAGAACCTGAACTCAGAACTTCCTCTCTGCTCTAAAACATACGCAACAGCATAATAACTTTTAAAAGAAAAACATTTCTGTTGCAGCCAGGGCCGGATTTGTACTCTTTACCGCCCAAGCCACTGTCCCCAGCCGCCCCCCTTCAATATAGGTAGCGGAATGACCTCCCCCCTTCCCTCCAGTATAGGTAGCCAGATGACCCCTTTCCCTACCCCTCCAGTATAGGTAGCCTGATGACTCCCTTAATCCCTCTCTTTCCCACTCCCCCTCTTTCAGTACAGCTCGCCTCCATACCACAGCAGCCATCAGTGTCACTCACTTCTCTGCTCATCTCCAATGCAGAAGCTTCCTCTTCCCCTTCGTCTCCAATGCTGTCAAGTCCATAGCCGCCCGATACATCGCCAATGTGCACAGAGAGCAAGGCGGCTGCTGCACAGGTGGCGAGCAGCAGAGTACCGCTCCCTGCATTGCAGCGTTTGCAGGCTTGCAAATGCTGCACCAGTATAGCCTGCTGCCTTGGCGCCCATGCTCCTGTGGTGTCCTAGGCCGTGACCTAGGGGGCCTTGGCCTAAATCTGGCCCTGGTTACAGCTGATACAAATCCTGCAAATCCTGCAATAAATCTGCAGTGTGTCTACTTCCTGCTTTCATGGAAACAGACATATTGTTAACATTCTGTGCTTTCATATGAGCTTATCTGTCTTATCTGCCATGACAGTCAGGTGAAACAATTCAGGGATTAAATTAAAACTTGTGATTAGACACAAATGAGGAGGAATTAGAGGACTTTTGCGCTTGCAAAGTTCCCGCAGACATTTGCGCGCGATAACTCGGACTTTTGCACGCGATGACGCGGACTTTTGCACGCGATCGGCCACAGATCGCGTTCAAAAGTCAGCGTCATTGCGCGCAAATGTTCGCGATCACGGCATTTTGGGCGCGCAAATGTCTGCGAGTGTCACTTCACGTGCTCACTGTTTAGCACGCCTGTGCTAAACAGGTAGTACGGGTTTGTGAATCAAGTCCATTGTACGCAACAATGTGTTAACAATTCAACAATCAATTGACCAGCGCCCCCTAATGGACAGAATACATAATTTCCATGCAGCACAGAGCCCTGCTCTGCGCTGAGCGTCACTCCCGGCAGGGGGCGGGGCTTGCAATTCCATTTATTATACTGAATGGGATCGCGGGGTGAATCGGCCCAAAATGCAGCAAACCATGCACTGTGTGCTGTCCCTGCGATCACGTTCCCGTAAGCGCGCCTGACAGCACTCTATATGGAAACAAGCCCAGAGAGAATAAGAGGTTTGAGAAAGAAAATAAAAAAACAAATTAAAAAAAACATGGGGGAGGGTAAAGAGGAATGAAAGAGCGTACAACTGGAACAACCATCCCTGAATATGCCTTTGGCACTGTTTATCATCAACATAGAAAGCTGTTTTCTCACACGCACAGTACCTACTCAATACTACTTTTTGTTCATTGTGAAAAAATGTAAACTTTTTATTTCAATATTATTAAAAAAAACAAAAACAAAAAAACAAACAGGAAACATTGGTAACATTAAAGGGATACTGTAGGGGGGTCAGGGGAAAATGAGTTGAACTTACCCGGGGCTTCTAACGGTCCCCCGCAGACATCCAGTGTTGGCGCAGCCACTTACCGATGCTCCGGCCCCGCCTCCGGTTCACTTCTGGAATTTCTGACTTTAAAGTCTGAAAACCACTGCACCTGCGTTGCCGTGTCCTCGATCCCGCTGATGTCACCAAGAGCGCACAGCGCAGGCCCAGTATGGTCTGTGTCTGCGCAGTACACTCCTGGTGACATCAGTGGGAGTGAGGACACGGCAACGCAGGCGCAGTGGTTTTCTGACTTTAAAGTCAGAAATTCCAGGAGTGAACTGGAGGTGGGGCCGGAGCATCGGTGAATGGCTGCGTCAACACAGGATGTCTGCGGGGGACCATTAGAAGCCCCGGGTAAGTTCAGCTCATTTTCCCCCGACCCCCCTACAGTATCCCTTTAAGTAATACAATTAAAATACATTTAAAAAAAAAGCACAGTCAATCTGCTGTTTCCATTATTTAGTCAGTAGAGCATTAGCCCAAAGGGGCCTATTTACCCCCCCCCCCCAAAATAAAAAAAAATGGTAAAAATGTACATGTGCAGGCATCACATAAACGTTACCGGGTGTTACCCAAACTACATAACACATGTATAAAAGGGAGACACCGAGAGCCCAATATAGTGTAGTATGTACAGGATAATGTGTAAATGATAGACAGTGAGATATATATACTCACAAACAAGGGATACCACTCAGACAATCACAGAGGCGCTATTCGTGTTTCTACCGAGCTACTGTTTTTTGTCCCCTATTCTATTGCCTGATAAAGCGGGCTGTGCCTGCGAAACGTGTTGCATTTCTTGTGGTATTCTTAAAGAGACTCCGTAACAAAAATTGCATCCTGTTTTTTATCATCCTACAAGTTCCAAAAGCTATTCTAATGTGTTCTAGCTTACTGCAGCACTTTCTACTATAACAGTCTCTGTAATAAATCAATGTATCTTTCCCCTGTCAGACTTGTCGGCCTGTGTCTGGAAGGCTGCCAAGTTCTTCAGTGTTGTGGTTCTGCTATGAACTCCCCCTTCCAGGCCCCCTCTATGCACACTGCCTGTGTATTATTTAGATTAGAGCAGCTTCTCTCTTCTCTTTTACAAGCTGGATAAATCGTCCTCTGAGCTGGCTGGGCTTTCACATACTGAGGAATTACAGACAAGGGCAAAGCTGTTTGCAGGAAGAAAAGAGCAGCCTGAAACTTCAGTGCATGAGAGCAGAAGGGGGAAAGAAACACACAAATGATCTCTTGAGATTCAAAAGGAAGGGTGTATACAGCCTGCTTGTGTATGGATGTATTTTCTATGTGTGGACATACTGTACATCAACCTACTTCCTGTTTTGGTGGCCATTTTGTTTGTTTGTAAACAAACTTTTTAAAACTGTTTTTAACCACTTTTAATGCGGCGAGGAGCGGCGAAATTGTGACAGAGGGTAATAGGAGATGTCCCCTAACGCATTGGTATGTTTACTTTTGTGCGATTTTAACAATACAGATTCTCTTTAATAAATTAAATTGTTTGATTCAGACAGTTGTTCGTGTCTGCTTTCCGGAGGTAAGTCCACCACTGCCTCCCTAGCAATTTCAAAGTTTTTATCACTTTTTATCCTGTTGGCACCTCTGTTCTCTAGCAAATACATATGTAGTTTGCTTAATTTGCATTACACACACAACACACATCTTGGTTGTGTAACACATATTACGCAAATAGTGTAAAATGCCAGTGGCGTTGCTAAGGAGCTATGGGTCCCAGTGCAATTTTTACATTGGGCGGGGCTCCTTTCCACCTCTCTGTCTTCCCCTCTGCTCACATCATTGCATGCACTGTAGAAATTGCTATCAGACTACAGTAAAATGGCCGCCGGAATCTGCAGTTGCGGACATATTTTCCTCCCTTTTGCCTGTAGTCCCATAGCTATTTCTATGGGGCTACATTACATGTGATTATGAGTGGAGGGGAAACAGAGAGCGGTGGTAGTGTGGTTCAAGTTGAAAGGGGCCCTCACTCTCCAAACCCCCTCTTCCCCCCTCTTTCAGCCCGCAACAACTCTGTGACCCAACACTGGCAGCAGGGGGAGGAAGAGAAAACAAAACAGTGCATACCAGCATGTGCACTGGGCCCCAAACACACTCTGGCCTCATACACCAGTCCCAAACCCCCATCCCCCCCCCCCCCCCTAATGCCCTGATGACAGCTCTGCTCCACCATTCCGGTCCTGCATTGCTGCTGCCACTGTGGCTTAGCTTTACTGCAGGGAACACTTCCGGAAAATAGATCAGAGTCCTGGCAGCAGCAGGCTCCCATTGGATTGCAATGAGAATCCTACCTAGCAACAGGGCACAGATCCAATAAATAACATAGGGTCCATGAACATGTCCATGTGGAAATGGTCATTTTTTTTTGCCCAGTGGAAATGGGGCCTAAAACCAAAAGCCTTTGTGGTGTTTCCTGCAAGCAGCCATGAGATAAGAGGCTACAGCTGGATGGTCTTCAATAATTTCTGTATCTTCCCACCCTGTATTCAGAGGATGTGCTCCTATGGAGATATGTTCCCAGCATATCTCCCTGGGTCTCCTGAGCACTATTATTTCACCAGCAGCCAGACTCATGCAGGAGTAATGCCTCCTAGTGCAGGGGTCTGAGCTCTGCGGACGTGATTCCCAGTGTATGAGGGCTGTCAGAACACCGCGCTTCCAGCTTCCAGTGTGGGAATCATGGGGGAGGCTGCGGTGGGACCTGGGCTTGGTCCGAGGCAGGGTCTGGCTCCCTTCCCAGGTTTCTCTGTGGAGGTTTGAGGTCATTGGTGATTATATTCAGACATATGTCTTATATCCCTTCTTCTCATCCATTTCAGCTGCCACACAGCGGCCTGACACGACTCTATAAACAAACCAATCCAGAGGAGAGGAAAACATCACATGGACATGGTGACTACAGTATTACTGTACTTACATGTAAGTGTGCTGAAAATGACTTAACAGAAACCTGAGATGTGAATTACTTGTGTATACTAACCTGGGGCTTCTTCCAGGCCCATAAGGTGCGTGGGCTCCCTGCCTCGCCGCCCTCTCCGGCCATTCCCTTGTCTTATTATCCACCCCCCCCAGTAATCTGCACTCTTCTGCTCATGCACGAAATTTGGGCATCCAGTAATTCTGATAGTAAAATATCGGTATTCAATACCGATAATATTGGTATTAAATACCAATACTTTACTATGGCTTAAAGGATGCCTTAGCGCAAAAAGAATTTAAAAATAGGGGAAGCAGGCATGTTTAGTGGGCTCTCCTCATGCCCACCACTCCCTCAGTTCTCCTCTGTCCCCCTCCGGTACTGCCTACCGACCCCCCTGAACTTACTTCCAGGTTGGGGTGGTGGCGGTTGTCTGACTGCGCAGGCGCTGCCTGGCGGTACGCATCCTTTGCTTGCGTGCCAATGGCCAGGAGCACTCTGCACATGTGCACTACGTCACACCTACGTAGTGTGCATGTGTAGAGTGCTCCCCGCCACGGGCGCGAGATCAAAGGACACATGCTGCCGGGCAGCTCCTGCGCAGTCAGTCGCCTCCACCCCAACCAGGAAGTGCAGGAAGTGAGTTCAAGGGGTCAGTGGGCAGTACCGGAAGTGGAAGGAGATGAACGGGGGGGGGAGGGGGGGGGACAGTGGGCATGAGGAGAGACCACTAAACTTGCCTGCTCTTCCTGTTTTTAAATTAATTTTGCGCTAAGGTATCCTTTAACCTAACCCTACTCTCGGACAGAACTTCCTATCTGATGCCTAACTCTACCCCCCCATCAAACTTCATACTTGACAACTAACCTTAACCTGCCCTCCCCTCACAAACTACATTATAAGCCTCCCCCACACACACACATGCCTAACCTTAACCCCCTGCCGCCAATCACCAAACTTACCTCCCCTGGCCACAAGAAAAGGAAATGTAACTTCTCACACCCGCGGCACTCACAGCACCTGATAGATAGGGGGCACCCAAATTATTCCTCAATGCCGATATTTCAATTAGGATGCCTATGGCAGCGTCCAAACTACTGGTGCTAGCGGGCTCCCAAATTACCTACTGCACAGGTGCTTGCATAGGGTTAAGGTGTACCTGAGACGGGGCCACATAAATAAAATATGCATACCTGGGGCTTCCTCCAGCCCCCTCCGGCCTGATTGCTACCCCGCAGTCCCCTTCTGACTGCGCGTTCACCCGAAACTGGCCCCAGAAAATTTGTCAGTCGGGGCCAGTCGGCGCATGCACAGTCTGGTTGTTACGCTCAGTGGTATATTCTCCACAGTCTGCATGACATGCATAACCTGACGTGAAGGAGACACACACGCAAACACAAAGAACCAGGATATCCCCAGTTGTAGTGGAGGAGAGGACTGACTCCCGTAGGAGATGTGGCGCACAGAGCAACCACAAACAATACTTAAATACAATGGATACGATATTCCTAGCGTATTACAATTACAGCTATCAATGAAGCTACAAATTACTGACTAACATATGTATGTATCGGCGATGAACCGATATATAACATAAGCAAGGAACACTAGCTAGGAACTGGAACAATACAAGGAACAGTACTATGAAGGATTTGCTACTTCTACGCAGAAGTGAGCGCAATCCACGCAAGGCAACAGGAACAAGACTCAGAAGGATTCGCTACTTCTACGCAGAAGTGAGCGCAATCACCGCAAGGTAACAGGAACAGGACTAGGAAGGATTCACTACTTCTGCGCAGAAGTGAGCGCAATACACACAAGGTAACAGGAACAGGACTCAGAAGGATTCGCTACTTCTACGCAGAAGTGAGCGCAATCCATGCAAGGAACAGGACTAGGAAGGATTTGCTACTTCTACGCAGAAGTGAGCGCAATCCACACAAGGTAACAGGAACAGGACTGAACTAACTAAGCACGGGTGATCACGATACGCGCAACCTACCAAAGCGTGCTAGAAACTGACTGACTGAACACAGGATATAAACAGTTCGAGTACGTATATATCAGCGACACTGATGTATTAACATAACACGAATACAAGGAAAATAACAAACGCACTAGTATGCGTTTATATCGGCGATGAACCAATATATGATGCAAGACCAGCAAAGTAACAATACTGATAAGCAGGAACAGGAACTAGAAGGACTCACTGACTCCTACGCAGGAGATCAGTGCAGTCCACAAACTAACTTTAGAACTAGAAACACGATCTGGGGCCAAAGTGACAGCAAGACAGGCTGGTGCTGCTGAGACTGTGATAGACCATGGAGCACTGCAGGAAGCAGTCCTTTATGTTGAGGTCATCCAATGGGAGCCGACATGCAGATTCCCACACAGGTGAATGATAATCAATCACAGGCTGACAGCAGGAAAGGGCAGACAATGATATGCAGCCTGCCAGAAAAGGATTGCAGAAAGAATCAACACTCAGTGTGTTTGCCAGCAAAACTATGCGATCAAAAGCATGTAAACTGCAAAACTGTAGCCAGCAGTACATGCTGCAGAAGTGATCATAACACTGGTCAGGTGCACTCCCCTGTCTCACTCCTGTTGCTAGTAGAGTTCTGTATACTGCGCAGGTGCAGAGCTCCTGGCAACATGAACACAGCGGGAGCACGTGCGGCCAGGACGCGCATGCGCAGTTGGCCACGGGCCAGAGGACTTTCCTGGGCCAATTACGGAAGAATGGGAAGTCAGAAGAGGACGCTGTAGCAGCAATAAGGCCGGAGGGGAGTGGAGGAAGCCACAGGTATGTATATTTTATTCATGTGGCCCCCATCTCAGGGTCACTTTAAACTGGAGGTCACACCTTAAAGTGAACCCCCAGACTAAAAATATACTCAGCAGAACTGAAAAGGCTTGGTGTTTCTTTAACAGTTTCACAGCATCAGAACCTTGTTTTTCTTACAGAAGTCTCATTTTTAGCTGCATTTTAAGCTAAGCTCCGCCCATCAAAGAAAACTGCCCGGGCTTTTTTCCCCTGATGCTGTGCAAAGCATGATGGGATTTCCTATGTTGTTATTCATGTTGCCTAGCAACTGGTAGGGGTGATCAGGAGGACACAGGACAGATGGAACTGTGTCTCTTCTTTCAACCAAAAAGATGGCTGCCCTTATGAAATCACAAACCTTTGCCTGTTCTTTTAAAACAGGGTGGGTAAGATATTATATTACCTATGTATTTTAATTAACATAACTAATGTAACTTAATGACAGTATGTTTGTTTAGACTGAAGTTCCTCTTTAACTGTCAAGATAAGGTTAAAATGTACGGGGAACTTTGTTCATTTTTTTTCCCCATGGACAAATTTTACCACAAACAATCCCTAATTGCACATATTGGATATTATTCACATTGGAGGCTGAAAAGACCTCTTTATTCTCTTTCTGTACAGGAACGTATTCTGGGAGCAGAAGACTGTTGGTTAACCTCTGTGATTGACCCAGCGCCATCTAGTGTTGGCTAGTGTTGGGCGAACAGTGTTCGCCACTGTTCGGGTTCTGCAGAACATCACCCTGTTCGGGTGATGTTCGAGTTCGGCCGAACACCTGACGGTGCTCGGCCAAACCGTTCGGCCATATGGCCGAACTAAGAGCGCATGGCCGAACGTTCCCCGAACGTTCGGCTAGCGCTGTGATTGGCCGAACGGGTCACGTGGTTCGGACCCGAACGCGCTCTGATTGGCCGAACGGTCACGTGGTTCGGGTAAATAAATACCCGAACCACGTCATATCTCCGCCATTTGTCTGTGGGTTTAGCTTTGGGTAGGCAGGCAGGGTAGTTCGCGCTCCAGCCACGCTAGCCAGGGTCCCCCCTGTCATTGTGTCACTGCTGGGAACAGTAGTACACCGCTTGCTCAGCCACACTATATAGCATTCTGTTTACTGCCACTCTGTGTACCTCGCTCAGCCACACTATATAGCATTCTGTTTACTGCCACTCTGTGTCTGCTGGGAATAGTAGTACACCGCTTGCTCAGCCACACTATATAGCATTCTGTTTACTGCCACTCTGTGTACCTCGCTCAGCCACACTATATAGCATTCTGTTTACTGCCACTCTGTGTCTGCTGGGAATAGTGGTACACCGCTCGCTCAGCCACACTATATAGCATTCTGTTCACTGTTCTGTGTCTGCTTGGAATAGTGGTACACCGCTCGCTCAGCCACACTATATAGCATTCTGTTTACTGTTCTGTGTCTGCTGGGAATAGTGGTACACCGCTCGCTCAGCCACACTATATAGCATTCTGTTCACTGTTCTGTGTCTGCTGGGAATAGTGGTACACCGCTCGCTCAGCCACACTATATAGCATTCTGTTTACTGTTCTGTGTCTGCTGGGAATAGTGGTACACCGCTCGCTCATCCACACTATATAGCATTCTGTTCACTGTTCTGTGTCTGCTGGGAATAGTGGTACACCGCTCGCTCAGCCACACTATATAGCATTCTGTTCACTGTTCTGTGTCTGCTGGGAATAGTGGTACACCGCTCGCTCAGCCACACTATATAGCATTCTGTTCACTGTTCTGTGTCTGCTGGGAATAGTGGTACACCGCTCGCTCAGCCACACTATATAGCATTCTGTTTACTGTTCTGTGTCTGCTGGGAATAGTGGTACACCGTTCGCTCAGCCACACTATATAGCATTCTGTTTACTGTTCTGTGTCTGCTGGGAATAGTGGTACACCGCTCGCTCAGCCACACTATATAGCATTCTGTTTACTGTTCTGTGTCTGCTGGGAACAGTAGTACACCGCTCGCTCAGCCAGAGTATATAGCATTGTGTTTACTGCCACTCTGTGTACACCGCTCAGCCAGACTATATACCATTGTTTACTGACACTCTGTGTACACCGCTCAGCCAGACTATATACCATTGTTTACTGACACTCTGTGTACACCGCTCAGCCAGACTATATACCATTGTTTACTGCCACTCTGATTCTGCTGGGAACAGTAGTACACCGCTCGCTCAGCCAGACTATATAGCATTGTGTTTACTGCCACTCTGTGTACACCGCTCAGCCAGACTATATACCATTGTTTACTGACACTCTGTGTACACCGCTCAGCCAGACTATATACCATTGTTTACTGAAACTCTGTGTACACCGCTCAGCCAGACTATATACCATTGTTTACTGCCACTCTGATTCTGCTGGGAACAGTAGTACACCGCTCGCTCAGCCAGACTATATACCATTGTTTACTGACACTATATAGCAGACTATATAGCATTGTGTGTACACCGCTCAGCCAGACTATATACCATTGTTTACTGACACTCTGTGTACACCGCTCAGCCAGACTATATACCATTGTTTACTGCCACTCTGATTCTGCTGGGAACAGTAGTACACCGCTCGCTCAGCCAGACTATATACCATTGTTTACTGACACTCTGTGTACACCGCTCAGCCAGACTATATACCATTGTTTACTGCCACTCTGATTCTGCTGGGAACAGTAGTACACCGCTCGCTCAGCCAGACTATATACCATTGTTTACTGACACTATATAGCAGACTATATAGCATTGTGTGTACACCGCTCAGCCAGACTATATACCATTGTTTACTGACACTCTGTGTACACCGCTCAGCCAGACTATATACCATTGTTTACTGCCACTCTGATTCTGCTGGGAACAGTAGTACACCGCTCGCTCAGCCAGACTATATACCATTGTTTACTGACACTCTGTGTACACCGCTCAGCCAGACTATATACCATTGTTTACTGCCACTCTGATTCTGCTGGGAACAGTAGTACACCGCTCGCTCAGCCAGACTATATAGCATTGTGTTTACTGCCACTCTGTGTACACCGCTCAGCCACACTATATAGCATTGCGTACTCTGCCAGTCAGTGTGTATATTGCTGGGATCAGTAATACTCCACTCACCGTCAACCACTATATGAGCTCAACATGAGTTCCCCAGAGACCTCCGCTGTGAGCAGCACTCCCAACAACAGCAACAGCCAACGCCCCACGCAAGCTATAACATCCACCCCAGCAGCCAGTGGTCAGCAGCAGCCCTCCCCGGAGGAGAACGTTGTGTCCATCAGTCCGTCGCCAGAGCGATTAATGAGGGCTGCCATTGAGGAGATGATGGGGCCTGATGTGGAGGAGGAGGTCTGGCTCAGGCCAGCATCCCAAGTTAATGTTGAGGACGATGAGGGGTCTGTGTCTGGGGATGTTGGGGTGGCAGAGGTGGTGGGTGGGTCAGACTCATGAGAAGAGTTGTATGATGAGGATGATGATCGGGACCATCTGTATGTGCCTCAGAGTCCGACCCCGGAAAACATGTTGTATCGTGTGTTTAGGTACTAAAATCTGCGTTCCCTCCCAGTAGTGTTGGGCGAACAGTGTTTGCCACTGTTCGGGTTCTGCAGAACATCACCCTGTTCGGGGTGACTATATAGCAGACTATATAGCATTGTGTTTAATGCCACTCTGTGTACACGGCTCAGCCACACTATATAGCATTGTGTTTACTTCCACTCTGTGTCTGCTGGGAACAGTAGTACACCGCTCACCCGCCACTGTATAGCATTGTGCTCTGTGTCACTGCTGACAATAGTGGTACACCGCTCACCCACCACTGTATAGCATTTCTGTACTGCCACTGTACTGCTGCCAGTCAGCGTGTACTTTAAGGATAAGTGAAATGAGGAAGAAATCCGGTGAAAGAGGGAGGGGCAAGGGAAGAGGTGTTTCCCCTGACGGTTCACGTACAGGCCACAGGGGAGCACCCAAGAAAACCCACTCAATACTGCCCATGTTGTCCAGGACAACAACCCTCACAGATCCAAAAGAACAGGACCAGATAATTACTTGGATGACCTCTCAAGCGTCCAGCAGTGGGTTAAGCAGCACCAGCACATCACGCACGAGGTCCGAGTCCTCAGCCAGTTAAAGTCTGGGCTTTCTTTGAAGACTGCACTGAGGATGTTACCATGGCGATTTGCAAGGTGTGCAAGACCCGCCTGAGCAGGGGGAAAAGTATTAACAACCTCTCCACCACCAGCATGAGCCGCCACATTCTATCCAAACATCCCACTCTGTGGGCAAACGCGGCAGGACAGGGTACCACCAGCAACACTGCCTCCCTTGGGTTCACCAGACTCACCACCAGACCCGCCTCAGCAGCAGCAGTAGCCCAGCCATTGCGTGGTTCACAACATTCACAAACATCAGACGATGCTGACACTGTCACTTTCCGGACTAGTGCTCTTGAGGTCTCCCAGTGTTCATCAAACACAACAACCAACAGCCCTTCGGTGTGCAGCGCTACGGTTGAGTTGTCTGTCTCTGAGATGTTTGAGCACAAGAGGAAATTGCCAGCAAATGACCCCCGGGCCGTGGCAGTAACAGCCAGCCAGCATAGCCAAGCTTCTGGCCTGCGAAATGCTGCCATATCGAGTGGTGGAGACAAACAGCTTCAAGGGCATGATGTCAGTGGCCATCCCACGTTACGTGGTTCCCAGCTGCTACCACTTTGCGCGCTCTGCAGTGCCTGAGTTGCATGAGCACGTGGTCAGCTAAATAACCCGAAGCTTGAAGAATGCCGTTGCCTGCAAGGTTCACCTCACCACTGACACCTGGACGAGTGCGTTCGGCCAGGGTCGATACATCTCCCTTACCGCGCACTGGGTGAACCTTGTGGAGCCTGGCAGCGATTCCTCACCTGCTACGGCGCGGGTGTTGCCCACGCCGCAAACAGCTGGATAACAACAGCAGCACCTACCTCTCTGACTCCTTCTCCTCCAACGCATCTCAAAGCTGTACCTCATCCGGAAATGCTAACCCAGCACCAGCAGCAGTAGGATCGTGGAAGCAGTGCAGCACAGCTGTTGGCATGCGTCAGCAAGCGTTGCTGAAGCTGATCTGCCTTGGGGATAAGCAGCACACAGGGGAGGAAATTTGGAGGGGAATAAAGGAACAGACGGATTTGTGGCTGGCACCGCTGGACCTGAAACCGGGCATGAAGCTAGACACCTGGCACGAACTGGCAATGTACGCAATAGAGGTGCTGGCTTGCCCGGCAGCCAGCGTTATGTCGGAACGCTGTTTCAGTGCTGCCGGAGGCATCATCACAGATCGGCGTATCCGCCTCTCCACAGAAAATGCAGACCGTCTGACTCAAATTAAAATGAATCAATCCTGGATTGGAAACGACTACGCAACACTCCTGGACCCCAACCAAGTAACATGACCGATGAACATCTGGGATGGTTTAGCGTTTCCGGTCCCTGTTTATTGAACCTCTCATCTGTATTACATTTATGACTGCATGGCGGCAAAAAGCATTGCTGCTATATCCGCACGCTTTTTGTCCTCATGCAAGGCCTGGGTTGTTGTGTCTCACAAAGCGTGGCCTTCTCCTCCTGCGCCTCCTCCTGTTCCATCACGTGTGCTGCTGCTGCTGCTGCTGCTGCTGGGTTACCGTTGCCGGTCCCTGTTTATGGAACCTCTTATCTTTATTACATTTATGACTACATGGCGGTACAAAGCATGCTATCCGCACGCTTTTTGTCCTCATGCAAGGCCTGGGTTGTTGTGTCTCACAAAGCGTGGCCTTCTCCTCCTGCGCCTCCTCCTGTTCCATCACGTGTGCTGCTGCTGCTGCTGCTGCTGGGTTAGCGTTGCCGCGTGGTCCCTGTTTATTGAACCTCTTATCTTTATTACATTTATGACTACATGGCGGTACAAAGCATGCTATCCGCACGCTTTTTGTCCTCATGCAAGGCCTGGGTTGTTGTGTCTCACAAAGCGTGGCCTTCTCCTCCTGCGCCTCCTCCTGTTCCATCACGTGTGCTGCTGCTGGGTTAGCGTTGCCGCGTGGTCCCTGTTTATTGAACCACTTATCTTTATTACATTTATGACTGCATGGTGGTACAAAGCATGCTATCCGCACGCTTCTTGTCCTCATGCAAGGCCTGGGTTGTTGTGTCTCAAAGCGTGGCCTTCTCCTCCTGCGCCACCCTCCTCCTGTTCCATCACGTGTGCTGCTGCTGGGTTAGCATTACCGGTCCCTTTTCCTGGAACCTCTTATATGTATTACATTTATGACTGCATGCCGACAAAAAGCATGTTACCTGTGCAAAGAAAACAGACATTTCCCGCATTTAAAAGACAGTTTTCCCTTTGAAACTTTAAAATCGATTTTCTCAAAAACTATAAGCTCTTTTTGCTAAATTTTTTTTCCTCTTGTACCCACTCCCAAGGTGCACATACCCTGTAAATTTGGGGTATGTAGCATGTAAGGAGGCTTTACAAACCACAAAAGTTCGGGTCCCCATTGACTTCCATTATGTTCGGAGTTCGGGTCGAACACCCGAACATCGCGGCCATGTTCGGCCTGTTCGGCCCGAACCCGAACATCTAGATGTTCGCCCAACACTAGTGTTGGCCTGTACAGGGGTGATTGCACATGACTGGACAAAGCCTTCTTAAATCCACAGCTATTGTGCACCACAGTGTGAAAGGTCCCTGTGGTTTATTATTCTTTCTTAGCAGTCCGTTCAATGAGAAACACTGTTTTAGATAAATTCTCAGTCAGCACAGTGGGAGAGAGAAAGAGAGAACCTCAGAGATCTCTTTGTACGCACCTGACATAACTAGACAGATAATTAGATTCAGACGTGAAGCAGGAAGCCTCTTCCAGTCTGTAGAGTTTGTGTGGGAATCCTAAAGAGATGACCAAAGTCTTGTTAGAAAATGGCGGCAATCTGTAACGGAGAGTGGATGTTTTTTCCTAAAGGCCAGTAAGAAAAAAGAAGAAACACATCCAGTGATTTTTTAAACAGATTCATGTGCTGAAATCATGTATACCAACTAAAGCCTGGCGATCCGTAGGAATGGTGCCCCTGGCTGGGGAAGGAGCGATAAGATGGTTGGTCTGTGGATGTGGTGCTGCTCTGAGATCCGTTCAGGCATGGCTGCAAGATATGGAGAGAGGAGAGAGCACACTTATTGTCAAGGAAGTGAGACCGGACTGGCTGGTCGTGGACACGCCGTCCCACCCATGAGGCAGAGTGAGGCAGCTTCCTCAGGCGGCGGAAGTGTGGGGATGGCGCCCGACTGGCCGTGGGTGACCTCGCTGCTGATGGTAGCAGTCAGGAAGGGTTAGTAGTGGGCACAGTGATGGGGAGGAGGGTCAGAACCCCTCCCCCTCACTTGGGGCTCCCAGTCCGCGCTCTCCCTCCAGCTATTTGCCCAGCATTACCATCAGCAGTGAGCGTGGAAGCAATGACTCACCTCCTTTTGGTCCACGCGTTGCATTCCACCGTTCGTGTCACTTCCCGCAAAGCCACCCACTGTACTTCTGCAGTAGAGTCAGCGGCATTGCAGGAAGTGGTGGAACGCAACGCCTGGACCGGAAGGAGGTGAGTCATAGGTTCGCTGCTGACGGTAATGCTGGGCAAATAGCTGTAGGGGGAGCACGGACGAGGAAGCCCCAAGTAAAGATGGGGTACTGGCCCCCCCCTCCCCACTGCTGTGCCCACTGCTGTGCCCACTGCTCCCCCTTCCTGGCTGCTACCCCCTCCAGGCAACCTATACTACCTGGGGGCGTGGCATCCTCACAAGTTTGCCTCAGGCGGCAAAAAGTCTAGAACTGGCCCTGGTCATGAGTAATCTCAACTTAAAGTGTACTTGAGATGAGTAAAAATGAGTAATGAGCCCCTTTCAGGCTGATCGGTCCCTTGCCATCCTCCACTGCTTGCAGCCTCCTCAATATGTTCCAGGAATTCCGCAAGTCATCAACAGCCAGCGCAGAGGCAGTACGGCCACTCCCCCATCGTGTTCCCATGGCCAGGAGTGTTCTGTGTGCTGCCATAGAACTCTCCAGGAGACGGGAGCTCAATCGGGCACATGCTGCCGCATGCGCAGTACGCCATGACTTGCGAAATTACTGGGCCACCTAGTAAAGAGGGTGAGGGACCAATCAGCCTGAAGGGAGCTGGAGGAAGCCCCAGGTTTGAATAAAACGTTTTTTTTTTTTTTACTCATCTCAGGTTTGTGTTGGCTGGATAACCCTTTTGGGTGTGCCAGCAGAAGCACTTTGTCCCACTAGCCGGTGATGGGGCATGCAGCAAGTCTCCTCCTTGCTCTAGACCAGGCCTGGGCAAACTTTGCGTGTCCTGGGCCGCATTCTGAGGCCTGCTTTCCTGGCCTCCTCCTCCCTCTCCCTCCCAGCAGAGTTGCAAGCGGGCTTCCTGTGTCTTGTCTCCATGGCAACAGGGCATCCCGTCACACGTGTCCCATGACATACCAGCGTATCACAAGCATGTAATATGTTACCATGTCCCAACGGCGTGTCAGGTGACGCCCTATTGCCGTGGAGATGCAATGCTGGAATCGGCGAGCAGGTGAGTTTTAACCTTCGCTAATCGCTCGCTCGCAACTCTGCTGGGAGGGGGGAAAGAGAGTAATCCGGCCACCTATCAGCGGGCCAGATATATGGTGCAGGGGGGGGGGGCATATCGTTAGTTTGCCAAGGCTGCTCTAGACCCTAGGTTCTCAACATGTGGTACGCGTACCCCAGGGGGTACTTCTGATGGTTCCAGGGGGTACTCGGGCTTGATTTACTTAACCAAATATAACAAATTTAGAGTTTTAGATAATGATAAATCTTATTTCAATAACACCAAATTAGTATTTTAGCTAATTAAAAGCAATAGTAAATGCTTGGAAATTGTTTAGAACCAATTATGTGCTATGATTTAAATATAGATTTTTTTAGATTTGTCAAGTGGTACTTGTGATAATGTTTACTATGCTAGGGGGTACTTGATGAGTACAGGGTTTTAAAAGGGGTACACACCTATAAAATGTTGAGAAATACTGCTCTAGACAATCCCCTCCTTGTGGTCGTGCATAAGATACTATACTGATATTGGCGGGCAAAGGGACCACCAATTCTTTCTTTTCCCAGGGCCACCACAGGCCTAGAGCCGTCCCTGCACACACCAGACTGAAGATACACATTTACCTCATCACGATGCATTTCACTGTATAATTAGAAGATTAGCATAGCTGTCAAGCAACAAGTCTTATCAAATTGTAATCTGCAATAGGCATTATCACAATTGTTCGCTAGCGTTAAGCTGGCCATACACTTGTGGATTTCCACCCAATGTTCCAAAACAATCTATTATTTTCAGAAAGAAATAGATTCAGAAGGAATTAATTCCTACCAAAACAGTACATCGATTTTTAATTGAGTCCATCAGGAAATCTATTGCAAATCATCCAAACCGCATGGTTGCACTGTATGATTCAATGCAACTGTATGGCCCATTGATCGTCACTCCTGCCCCACCCCCAAAAAACCTAGATTTTTCATCCTGTCCAATATATACCTTTAATTGATTTTTGGTCAAATCGAACAGTTTAAGGAATCAATTCCCAACTGATGCTATAAAAGTAATTAGATCTGCAGTGAATTGAATGGGAAAGTCAATGGGCCCGATTCACAAAGCAGTGCAAACACTTTGCACGCCTGTGAAAAGCCCTTTATCACGCCTAAACTTAGTTTAGGTGTGATCTGAAGCAACTCGCGCGAAGCTCCCGTGCGCAAAGTTTTGCGAGCGCAATCGCGCAGGCGCGCGCGCAGCGCACCGCCCATTAAGCCCTATGGGACTTTGCGCGCGTGCCTGCGCGTTTGCACGCGGGAGCTTCGCGCGATCAGCAGCACAAAGCGGTGATAACTCTGCTAGTGCAAAGGTTATCACACCTAAACTCTTTTATCACCGCTTTGTGAATCAGGCCCTATGTGTGTACGAGTATTTTTAACTCAAAACTTATAGCTCGTGCCTGAAGCAAAGGTTTTGTGAAAATAAAATTAAACTTTAATGAAGAAACATGTTTTCTCAGCTGATTTCAATGCTTTTGTGAAAACATGTTTTGTCTCGCCCATTTGGTTTAGCATCACTTTTTTTTCTTTTTACAAAAATGCAAGAACCATCCATACTGCTCTCAGGTGAGGCGTCCTTTGCTGGGAAACTGTTTAAAGGATACCAGAGGTGAAATTAGCCTTTCGCAGTAAAGCCCAACTCTGGCGCTCCAGAAGGGGGTCCGGGGGGCTTTAAGGCATAATGTGGGGGGCAGAAAGGAGAACGGGATGACAGGCAACAGGACAGGTAAGAGTATATGCCGGATCCCCCTGTTTCTGTTCACAGGTGGTGTCCTTTAACAACCGGCAGCCAGGAAGGTCTCCGGTTTCCTCAGGGGGGGCGATAGAAATAAAAGATGACAATGGAATTTTTGGCTGTGTTCAATCTTGGTTTAAACCAGGGATGTCAAAGTCTTCAAGGGCCAAGCTCTTTACACATTTCTGGCACAGCTCAAATTGGTGGGACTGATTCAGGAAAGGTGTGGTTCATCAAGTAAACACATTTTTCCATTTCTCAGTCCATCCTAAACACTGGTGTGGATACCTATACCTTGAGTACTGGAGTTTGACACCTGTGGTTTAAAGCAGAGCTCCCCAACCCTATCCTCAAGGCCCACCAACAGTACATGTTTTGTAGAAAGCCACAAACATTCACAGGTGAGGAAATTAGTGTCTCAGCAGAGCTGATTAACCATCTCTGTAGATTTCCACAAAACATGCACTGTTGGTGGCTCTTGAGCACATTGTTTAGGAACACTGGTTTAAAGAACACCGGTAACCAAAAAAGTGCCCTGGGGGTGCCCCCGGACATACCTCGGGAGGGGGAAGCCTCTGGATCCTAATTCCCCCATCCTTCTCAGTACTGCTGTTCCAGCGCTGGCGCGCATGCCTAGTAGTCAGTCATTTGGCTTCAGGACCATATCAATCCTGTGACTAGACTTGTGCAGACTGGCGTAAATAGAATCCACTCTACTGCGCAGGTGCAAGGTGTCTGCACAGTAGAACGGATACGACCGGAGTCGGCTATTTCTGCTGGAGCCCATAGGAAAGCCTCTACTGCGCGAGGTGCGTCACCGGATTGTTATGGTCCTGGATGGTTCAGGGGTCCCAGCAGAAAAGGAATAAGATGAAATGGGGTCCTAGCAAGATAGCAGGTTTTGCCCACCGCTAATGATGACCTGGCTTTTTAGTAAGATTTGGTGGTGGGGCTAGCATCCACCAGGCCCCTAGACTATCTCTAGACCCTAGACAACTGGCTAGGTTTGCCTTGTTGATGATCTGGCACTGGGTCCCAGTGCAGGATTGAGAGGACGGGGGAAGGCTTTTTAGGATTCAGAGGCTTCCCCCTGCGGAGGTAAATACCCCCCAGGGGCTCTTTTTTCACTACAGGTTTTCTTTGACTCAATACTGAAGTGAGCTTAAAAAAGGATTAGATACTAACCCAGGGGTGCAGCTAAGGTTTTTGTGGCCCCAAGCAGACTGCAGAAAGTGGCCCTATCCTGCTGCAAAAATGGGCGTGGCTATTATACAAAAGTGGGCGTGGCCATTACATGTGGGTGGATCGAGAGGGGGGGCTGGGGGATTGGGGGTTCGCGGCGCTGAAAAATGGGTGTGGCCATGACATTGTATGGGCGGAGTGTAACCGTAACCCCAAAGCAGCAAATATAGCCAACTGTGACCATTAAATAATAAATGCAGCAACAGTTACCCCAGACACCAGAAAATAAACGCAATGTGGGCAACATTTCAGCAGAAAATAAACGCAATGTGGGCAACATTTCAACAGAAAATAAACACAATTTGGGCAATATTTCAGCAGAAAACAAACGCAATTTGGGCCACATTTCAGCAGAAAATAAACGCAATTTGGGCCACATTTCAGCAGAAAATAAACGCAATTTGGGCCACATTCCAGCAAAAAACAAATACAATTTGGGCAACATTTCAGCAAAAAACAAATGCAATTTGGGCCACATTTCAGCAGAAAACAAACAATTTGGGCCACATTTCAGCAGAAAATAAACCCAATTTGGGCCACATTTCAGCAGAAAATAAACAAAATTTGGGCCACATTTCAGCATAAAAACGCAATTGGCCAACATTTCAGCAGAAAAAGAAATGTACTTACCTGACAGAAGTCTTCTCTCCCGGCCAGGCCCAGGCACGCAGCTCCCCAGGAGATATTGCTCCTCCAATCTCCAGCGCTAAATTGAATAGCAGGGCTATGGGAAGATGGCGCCCGAAGCCCTGTACTGGAGACACAAATAGTCTCCACTACAGGGCTTCGGACGCCATCTTTCCGTAGCCCTGCTCTTCCTGCCTGAAAACTCTACAGACTTGGGCGGGGCTGCAGGCTATGAACTGGCGGCCAGCCCAGTGTGGACAGTGTGACGTCACAACGACGTCACGGAGCCTCCGAGGCCCCTAAAAACCTGAGGCCCCAGAAGGAATGCTCTGGATCCTCGTTCCATCACTGTCCTCTGTTGAATTTTTTCCTCTTTCAAGACTCCTTGGCAGCCTTCTGAAGTACTTGCTTCCCCAAGTGCTTCAGAAGACGGACTCCTCTGCACTCTGCACGAACCTCCCGCATCTCAGAGTACTTCCAAAGGCTGCCTGAGGAGGGCCAGCCAGAGTCGTATTCAACCAAGCTGCAAAATCTTCACTGTAGCCCGCAAGTGGAACAGGGGGGCAGAGAGATGACCGAGAAGCTTCTATGGGATCTAGAGCCTTCTCCAGTGGTGCTTCCAGCTTCAAAGTTCTGGGGGGACACAAAGGGGCCACGATGGCTGGCTGGTGGGACCCAATTGGGTGATCAAAATTGATATTTTTAAGCTGAGCTTGAGATATTTTTTTCCCACCTCAGGTGATAAGATCGAGGCTCACTAGTTCATGAATTATATGAACAAAATGTAAACATCACAAACAGAACAGGCTTTTTAACAAAGCAGATTGTCCAAATGATGGTGCTATTATAGAGGAAAACTTACCTACAGATGTACTTGCCTAGTTTTCTGGCATGGTTTAATCTTTACTTGCTAGCAAGCTGCTCCTGTGTGGACAGATCACAGACAAATAATTTCAGCCTCAGCCTGTGTCTCACGACTCTACAAGGGGAGAGGGAAGAGGCAGAAGGGAGAGAAACACTTTTGTGTAACTCCTTATCTTAGTTTCTAAGCATTGCTGGAGACTAGAGCTTTAGTTTATTGGCTAATTTCAGTGTGTAAGCCATCTTCAGGCTCTTAGAATAGTAGGGGTGTCTCAGCACCCTAGAGGAAAAGACACCGGAAACAAAAAAAAAAGGAGCCCAATAACGCAATATGTTTTCATAAATGGGACATCAACAGGTAAGGTAATTGTACTACTCACGAAGGCGGGTTGCAGAGGAAGCAGGTGGAGACAACAAACCTGACTCCACTCGGGGTGGTCCAGCCGGACCTGGGTGTAGTCGCTCTCCTTGGTAAAAGAGACAGATTATCGATATGGTTTAAACCATGTGTGGTCTGTCTAGACCTCTTCAACGGTATGTTGGGGGGTACATACAGCACAATTTGGGTAAAGAGGCGCTCCAGTGGGAATAAAATTGGATTAAAAACAAGATAAAATAAAATAAAAAAATGAGATGGCTTACCTCAATAGCGAGATCTTTGTATAGACAAAGAGATATTTATTTAGCACAGGCAACGCGTTTCACGGGTCTAAGCCCGCTTCCTCAGGCCAATAACAGTGCCAATTGCAAATAGCCGATCAGCAAAGGGAGCCTCAGACCCTATCCTGTTCAGTGTATGCTGCTGGAGCCTGGAAACAGTTAAATGTTTTGATACTGAGCAGTGGGGGGGGCACTCAGAGGAGCACAGTGATTCCCGGGGGGGGGCAGTGCCCCAGCGTGCCCCAGTGTAGCGCCGCCCATTGCCTTCTCCCATCATAGGTGAGTATCTAACTTTTTTTTTAAGCTCGCTTCAGTGTTGCTTTAATTTGGCATAGCAACAGCTATCCTTTAATAAAACATATTCCTGCCCTCACATGAATACATGAGATGGAACTGCAGCCAAAGTGTTGGATTAGCGGCCCTTTGTTGCGCCGGGTGCCTTTCCTATCAGCTTTCACTCAGCACAAAAAGTGTTTAGCAACAGTCAGGAAGTCCTGACAGACAGCAGGAGATGAGCACTTGGGCCCCAGCAGCCTCCTGTCAGTAATATTAATGAGGCGTGCAGGTGGCGGTCTGTCACAAGCCTGCTGTGGCTTTGTCACTTTTGAAGCTATAAGAACTTTATTTTGTCTGCGGGGTTGAATGTGAATGGCGTAGCGAAGATTCCACAGATGTAGCGAGTGTGGGCACGCTTCCCGCTCTGCTAATCTGGGCTTTGTATGCTTGTGAAAGAAAAGAGTGTATAAAAATGTATCCTACTCTGAACATTCATCTTTTCTATAGCAGCAGCAGAGTATTGTACCGTGTCAGCCAGCAAAGGATATCATTTATCAGCCAACTAAGTCAGGTGATTAAAAGAATGTATTTTTAATATAATATACACTTATTTCGGTCTCTCGTCCTTGTACAGGACCTAATCTTAAAGTGGGATAAAACTCTGACATAACATTCAATAAAAATGGGTTTCCTACTCTTTATTACCCATACAGATATCATATTTGCTTTGTGCACAAATAATGTCTCTTTTAAAATTACACATCACCAAAATACAGTTTATCTGCTCTGAAAGCTGCCATTGCATTTAGTTGTATAGCTGCTGTGTTTATATATTAAAATCTATCTAGTGAACACTTCTCAGCTCTTTCTGCTTCTCAGCTCAGTACAGCTCAGTTACTAAATGTAAGGGGAGATGCCGAGACCCCAGTATAGTGTAGTATGTACAGAAAAATTGGGTGCAGAGGGTAAATATAGGTAAATTACACTCACAAACATGGGTTACTGTCCAGGTAACCACTATGAAGGCAGGTGAGGAGATTAGACCTGTTCCCACTCAGGATTAAGAAGTCGCTCTCTGTAGATAGGGAAAGAAGGAGAATTCCCCTCCACCAGGAGTAAAAACAACTGTAATAGTAGTACAGAGGCACCAACATGGTAAAAACAGTTTTCTTTAAAATGGATAAAATGAGGTAGGTAGCAGTGGACTTTCCCCTTATCTTTATCTACATACTCGGAACAAGGTGCAATGCATTTTGCGGGTATATCCCACTTCCTCAGGCAGTAAAAAGGTGCTTACAACAAATGCGGTCCGGCATTTAAAGTGAACCAGAGACGAAGCACCCTCATGTATTTAATTTTACCATATAGATCAGTGGGAACATTAGAGAAAACACCTACCCTGCTTTCAGTTTCATTCTGCACTGCACACCTTGCTTCTAATCAGACCTCATAAAATCCCTGACTGAGCATTCAGTCTGGCTTTGCTATAATGACTCAGCGATAATGATTCTGGCGGCGCCTCTGTACTACTATTAAAGTTACTAAATGTATCTGACAAAGGAATGTAAACAAAATATATTGTTATCATCTCTTCAGATGCAGACAGAATCTGCCCACTGAAGCAAGGAGTGGGCTTTTCACTTAAGAACAAAGTGCTGTGTTTAACTGCTGGTTTGCTGCAATTTTTGTGGTAGTAGATCTTATGCTGTAAATAATCTTTTAGAACAATGAGGAAATGCTGAGATTCATACCACTTAAAAGTAAAAGTTTTTTTAAAAAGAGCCTCTGGGGGGTACTTACCTCAGGAGGGGGAAGCCTTTGGATCCTAGCAAGGGTTCCCCCTCCTCTCCTGCAGCCACAATCCAGCGCTGGCAGCCCCCAAAATTGCTCCAACAAGCTTGTCAGCGGAAGGGCTCCGGGACCATAACAATCCTGTGAGAGTTTAACACAGGCGCTCTTGCAGCTTTCGTTTGGGCTCTACTGCGCAGGTGCGCAGTTTGCGCTCTACTGCGCAGGTGCGAGATGTCTGCGCTTGTGCAGTAGAGCGGATCCGATCAGCTTGCCTATTTCCACGTCACAGGATTGTTAGGATCTTGGAGCCCGGTCCGCCGTTTGGGTGCGTGCAAGTGCTGGAATGGGGCTGCATGAGAGGATAGAAGCAGCCTTATTAGGATCCAATGGCTTCCCCCTTCCGAGGTAAGTACCGCCCCAGGGGCTCTTTTTTTCATTACAGGTTCTTTTAAGAGGAACTAAACTTTCCTCTCTGCTCTAAAATATTAGCCACAGTTCTCAAAATAAGTACACTAAACTCTTCTTGCTCCATACTCCTCATTGCCTGCAAAGTATACTCAAAGCTCTGGGTTCAGCCTTCGGTACCTGTCCTTGCAGACTGGATTAGAGCGATTAACGCTATACTTCTTTTTCATAAGGCTATTTTCCAGGGATGTGGGGCCACAGCCAAATATCTGAGGATCTGGGATGTTTGGTTGCAGTCTCCACACACTTGAATCTTGCCCCTCTGCCTTCCCTCTCCTTTAGGGCAGAGGCACACTAACTAGCGCTTTGCACAGCGTTTGCACTGTGTTTGCATTTTAAAAAACACTTTCTCATTCATTCCAACGAGAGTTGCTGCAAAATCATGGCAAAATTGGCGCAACCAATTTTGCCTTGATTTTGCGGCAATTCTTTTTCAAGTAAATGAGAAAGCGTTTTTCAGAACATAAACGCCGCACGGATGCTGTGCAAAATGATGGCCAATGTGCCCCTACCCTACCACACACTATAGGCCCATACCCACCAAACTATTTTTCCCGACCAATGGTTTTTTTTCAGGATATCGCACAACATCGTTTAATGAAATTTCCTTAAACGATGTTGATGGACGCACGACACTGGCGGTTATTGTTCATTTTTGAACGACCGACATGTCCGATTAAGCCGTTGAGGAGGGTTCCAATCCTCCTTGACTTGCACACATTTGCTGTGATCCTGTAATCGATTGTTTGTTGCCTCCGCAAAGTACAATTACAGATGCGGCCAGATGGATCGGGGGAAACAATCGTTTGTCAGCAACGGCGATCTCTGATCCATCTGGTTGCATCTGCTGGTGGGTATTCAGCTTACGTCACACAGTCCAAATAGTGCTGTAGTCTTCAACAATAAGTGGTTGGCGTGGCCAGGGGTCTTCCTGTACCTAGGGATGGTCGGAAATGCCGATTTCTATTTCCGCTTTCTGATAATTGTCTTTCCGCATACTGATTCCCAAAGAATGTCTTTTTTTGTTATTTTGTCAATAAAGTTAATTGTAAAAATAAAGAATTAATTGTGCGAAGTCTTCTATTTTTAGCAGAATCTGCATTTCCAATCGTCAACCCCAGTAGCTTCTGCCTCCCCTGGGAAAGAGCACAGCGGTTTGAAAAGAAAAATGAAGACAAGCTAATAAATGTCTTGTTCCACAAATCTTACCTCAGCGCGTGATTTGTAGGCTAATGAAAAGGCCATTTCAGCTGACAACAATGGCAGGGTTATGTCCTTTTTTGTTATTCGTGCTCAGTAGCGGCCCCTGAAAAATGTGGCATTAGTGTGAGAGCGTGACTTTGTTTTCTCTTTTAAATAGATAAACAGAAGGAATCATGACTAAAAGGCCATTATAGTCAATGTTCACTGAATGTAAAGGGCGTAATACCACATTCAAGGTCATTTCAGTCTTCAAAACTCACCTGGAACATAACATATTCTATCATTGCATGGTGGACAAAAACATACTAATGGGAGAACTCGCTCAAAGCCTTAATAAACATCACGAGAGTGACGAGACTGATGGGTTTGACTCATCAAGGAATACGGATGTGTCCATGACTTGGGAGACAGATTCTATAGGGACTAATAGCAGAGACTGATATTACATGCTTTTATATAGGAAAACTTACAATGGTATGTTGCATATATTCTCCGGCTATGAAATTAACTTGCATGTACGACAGTTCAACTCTCTTATTTTTCACTTAAAAGTTAAATAAAAGTTGAATAGGCACTGTAGGCACGTGCCTACAGGCGCCTGATGTTGGAAAGGCATCTCACTCCCCTCCCCTAGACTAGTGCCTCCCTCTCTTCTTCCCTATGCAGAGCCCCGAGCAGAGTATAAATGAGAGGTTACTCACCCTGCTCTCTGCATGACGAGATCTCTCTTTAGTCAGGGGCACCTCTAGCTACTTAATACTGAGGTTCCTCTAGCTACCTAATACTTGGGGGCACCTCTACTGGTAATGCTAAGGGGCACCTGGGGTACCTACACTGGGCAAGGGAAGTAAAGGAGAAGTGACAGCTGGGACAGCCAGCACACTTGTGGCGCAGTTCGGCAGGGGTTTGTGGGTTCATGGAGGGCGGATTTTAAGGTGCCAGGACATCTGTGCCTATAGGCTCCTGTGAGGTAAATCCGGTCCTGGGGACTGTGCCATTACTCACACAATGTTATGAAGCTGTTTCAGAGGAACCTCCTTCCTTGGAAAACACAGTCATGTGACAGAGGATCCATCAAGAAAAAAATATGCCTGCCAGCATAGTTGGCATTCAGCTCTCACTCCTCAGCACAGAGTTGTTCTAAGGCCCGGTTCACATTAGCGTTCGCTATCCGGATTTTCCGGATCTGATCCGGACCGCATACTGTACAAACGGAACGTACGTTCCGCATAGCAATGCAAAGGCTATGCGGACGTTCACATACGTACGTTCCGTACAGTATGGAGCCGGACCGGATCCGGACTCTTTTCTAACATGCGCTATTTTTTGTGTCCGGATCTCCGGCCCACGCATCCGGACCGGAGCCTGACCTGAGCCTGACAGCACCATCCGGAACACAGGAGCCAATGGGAAACGGAAAGGCACAGAACACACTGCCTACAAAAACCTGACGTTCTACCCCACTTCCTATGCGTATCCAAGCGGCCATTTCGGGTGGGGACACATGGGCCAAGCATGTCTGGAGTGGAGCAGCAGTGACAGACGTGCTGGAGCTGTTTGGCAGAATATTGGAGGTGGAGGTGATGCCTACAGCGGAGGAACCTGATTGTACATGTGCACCAGGTGCACCTTCTGCTGACCCGAACATTTTTTTTATTTATATTTAACTATTTTTTGCCCACGGATCCGGATGGCAGCCTGATGCATGCCTGATACAAACGGACCGGATCCGGATCGGAACCGTACAGTTCTGATCAGGATCAGGTCAGGATCCGATCAGGATCCGGTCCGTTTACTTGCCAAAACGCAAGTGTGAACGGGGCCTTATTAATGAACATCAGCTTCTGTGGTATTGTACAGAGTAAAAGCCTGGTACACACCTTCAATTTTGATTGGCCAATGACTGGACAATTTTACCACCTCCATGTAGTAGGCGGCTCAACAGATTGTGAATACTATGAACAAATTGTGTAGCTAAGCTCTCCTACTACATCAAAGTGGTAAAACTGGACTATCAAAATTGGATGTGTGTACCATGCTTAACCCATTAGCAGGTGCAAATGAATTATTTAGTCTCAGATAAGTGCACTGCTTTTGACCTCAGTCAGAAGAACTCATTGTGCTGTAAATTCTTGGAATGCTTTGATGTCTCTCTGCTAGCAGAAAATATAGATACAGCAGTAGTAAAGGAAATTTAGCATGTAAGAAATGAAAAAAAAGTACTAAAGTAAATTGGCCAGATTACCAGGGCTGATTCCAGGACAACCAAACACTTGGGGGGGGTGACAGTGAAGGAGCAATCACACCTCATGGGGCTATAGGAAGCCCCAGGTAAGTATAAATTTGCCAAGTGTCCTAATCTCAAGTAAAACATGGGTACCTAAAAATATAGACAGTGGGATAAATAGAAATGTAGACATTGGAACATAATTAAGAAGTTGCATACAATGGGCTTGATTCACAAAGCCGTCATAACTGTTATTATGGCTGTGAAAAAGTGCCTTACGCTCGTTTTAGCGCGTTTTCGTGTGAAAAACTGTTTCCGCATGAAAACGTTTATAGCACACAAAAATTAGCATTCACGCGAGAACGCGAATTTTTCATTTGTTAACATTCGCATTTGCGCATTAACACGAATTTATCGCGCGAATGCAATACGTTAACGCGTGACAAATTTGCGGTATCGCGCGAACACAAATTTTTGCACGCGATAACTGTTTTCACGTGAAATTTCACGCAAAGCACTTTTCACAGCGTGATAACAGTTATCACCGCTTTGTGAATCAAGCCTAATATAACTGAGGGAGAACTGTGACCTTGCAAGCTTACAATCTAAAGGAGTTGATTACGAGGCATTTGATTAGACAAAAAGATCATAAATTGAATTGAAGTGATTAAAAATCAAAGTGACTGACATTCATTGACAGTGGTGGATCTCTGAGGATTTGAAGAGGATGGGGGAAGCCTCATTAGGATCCAGAGGCTTCCCCTGCCAAGGTAAGGACCCCAAAGGGGCACTTTTTTTTTCTTTACAGTATCTCTTTACCAAACAAAAATAAAATGTACCGTGTTTCTCCAAAAAGACAGTGTCTTATATTAATTTTGGCTCCAAATGTTGTGCTAGGGCTTATCTTCAGTGGATGGCTTAGTTCACAAGTTCCTGTGCTGTGTCCTCCCGCCTTCCCCACTGTGCCGCCTCTCCCTCTGCTGGACCCACCTCCTGTGTGCCCCTGTGTCCCCCTTGTACCTTTACTGCCCTCCTGGCGTCCCCCTCTGTCCCCATCACCGTATCCTCCTCTATCCCCCATCCTCCTGTGTCCTGTGCCACCGCCCATGTCCTCCACTATGTCTTACACTGTCCCCACGTCCTCCTGGTGTCCCCGGATGTCCCCTAAGTCCTCTTCTTTCCCCAGCTCCATGCTGCTGTGTCCCTGATCTTTAGCCTATGGGGATGAAGTATGGCAACTTGTGTTTCTACTGGAGGCAATGATCTCGTAGATGGGATCATGGCTCTGTTATTGGGCCGATCACTGCACTTGCTGAGTAGCAGCGAGTGCAGTGATTGGCCCAATGACGGAGCCTTGGTCCTGCCCATGAGACCATCGGCTCCAGTAGAAATACAAGTCGCCATCATTTTTCCCCTTATTGCAGGCAGGGCTTACTTTTGGGGTTGTGGCTAAAAGTATTAGGGACACAGGATCAGCAGGAGAGTCAGGCAACTGGTATTATTTTAAAAGGAAAAATCCATATCTTTCTCAGTTTAGGTTCCCTTTAAAGGGACTCCGAGCAGTGCCTGTGGGTATGCCTTTAAGCATACCCACAACTAATTAATTACATCCTCACATCTACCAGCATGATATTTGTAATTATCACTGCACAGAGAATTAAATGTGTGCATTAAACACCAAGTGAACACCTGACATAACTGGCTGAGCAAATTTGGCCTGATTGGCTATTCATGAGGCAATGCTGGGGGCATTGGGAAGCCTCCTCGTGGCGCTCCTGGATAGTGCTATTGTAGCATGAACTAATTCCCGCAGGGCAACCGCTTTGCAGCATTGGTTCAATGGACCCTGCATTAGTTGGCATGCGAAAGCAAATGCATATTTGCATGAGCATTGCCTCATGAATAGCCAATCAGGCCAAATTTGCTCAGCCAGTTATGTCAGGTGTTCACTTGGTGTTTAATGCACACATTTAATTCTCTGTGCATTGCACTGAATGGAGCTGCCGACACTGGGGGAAGGGTCGTCCTGTGTAATATAATGCTGGACTCCAAAAAGTGCAGAAACTATGGAAAGATGCATATCATTTTGAAGCTCTCTTTCTCCTCTTTCCAATGATATATAAATCGCCGCCCTACGCCTTTTAGTTTTCGCTATTTTTGCCCTCGAAATTGTCGCGGTCGCGATTGCAAAAATAGCGACAACTAAAAGGCGTAGGGCGGCGGTTTATATACCATTGGAAAGGGGAGAAAGAGAGCTTCAAAATGATATGCATCTTTCCATAGTCTCTGTAATGCTCGGAGTCCCTTTAAGCTGTAGCATCGCCAACTTGAGCCCTAGGGAAACATGAACATTACCTTGCACATCAGTTGTCCTTTCAGTTATAATTTATAGCAGCGGATGTATAACTGACAGCAGCTGATATATTTCAGTTCAAAATCTTGACTGAACTGGAAGGCATCGTTGTTAGAAGAACTTACTGAGAGGAACTAATGGCGAGGTAAGTATGTAATATTCATTTGCAGGTATATCATGTGTCTATTTTAAATTATTTTACTCAGTTCAAGTTCCCTTGAAAAGCGCCAGAACCTGCCATCCACAATGAGTTATGCTTCATACACACTTGAGATAAAAGTCTTTGGAAAAGGCAAGATCACAGACCAATTTTACCCAATTCCATGTAGTATGAGAGCCATACTCTACACCAGTGTTTCCCAACCAGTGTGCCGCGGCACACTAGTGTGCCGCGGCATGTTGCCCGGTATGCCGTACAGGTCTGGCCTCTCGCTAGACCTGTACCTACTTTAGGGTGCAGGAGGGGGGAAGTAGCGCTAGAAGGAGGGGCAGTGGAGGCAGCGGTGGGGAGGGGGGAAATATCCCCCCCCCTCCCTCACCTGGGAGCCCTCCTTCTGCCTCTCTCCCCCTCCGTTTAGCGGTGGCAAGTGCGGCTCGGCGGCGGGGAGGCATACGGAGAATTACTCACCACTTCCGCGTTCCAAGCGCCGGCAATGTCAAGTCGTCACACATCTCCGCCTTCAATGCCGCCCACTGTTCTTCCTGATTAGCGGAAGCACAGTGGGCGGTATTGAAGGCGGAGATGTGTGACGACATGACGTTGCCGGCGCTTGGAACGCAGAAGTGGTGAGTAATTCTCCGTATGCCTCCCCGCCGCCAAGCCGCACTTGCCACCGCTAAACGGAGGGGGAGAGAGGCAGAAGGAGGGGTCCCAGGTGAGGGAGGGGGGTTGGATATTTCCCCCCTCCCCACCGCTGCCTCCACTGCCCCTCCTTCTAGCGCTGCTTCCCCCCCTCCTGGGCATCTATACTGGGGGGAACTGTACTAGCTATACTGGGGGCAAATAAACTAGCTATACTGGGGGCAGCGAAACTAGCTATACTGGGGGCAACGAAACTACCTACACTGGGGGCAACTAAACTAGCTATACTGGGGGCAACTATACTAGCTATACTGGGCACTATACTGGGGCACTACCTACCTAGACTGGGCACTATGCTAGCTATACTGGGCACTATACTAGCTACCTGGGTACTATACTAGCTATACTGGGCACTTTACTGGCTATACTGGGGCACTACCTATCCATACTGGGACTATACTAGCTACACTGGGGCACTATACTAGCTATACTAGGGCACTATACTGGGGTAACTATACTAACCATACTGGGGCAACTAAACTCCCTATACTGGGGCAACTATGCTAGCTATGCAGCCGCCCCCCCCCCATAGCACAGCACTGTCCACTAGGTCGCGCAAACACCCGCGCCGCCGCCGCTGCCGTTCCCCGGAGAAAAATATGGTCAGAAAGTGTTCCCCGGCCCGGAAAAGGTTGGGAACCACTGCTCTACACAGTCTTTTCTATGGAGCTGAACTCCCCGTCAGATAAACTCTTTGCAAGATGCTGCACACAAAGATGCCCGTACACACTCAAAAGATCATTATCTGCAAAAGATCTGTTCCTGCAAAAGATCCGTTCCTGCAAAATGCATTCATAGTCTTTGAGATCTGCAGATCATCATACACACTTGGTTTAACAGACAATCATCTGCAGATCAGATCCACCAGGATGGATTTTCAGATCTGCAGATGATTGCCAGATATGCAGATGAAGTCTGTTAAACAAGGTGTGTGTGATGATCTGCAGATCTCATAGACTATGAATGCATTTTGCAAGAACTGATCTTTTGCAGGAACAGATCTTTTTCAGATAATGATCTTTTGAGTGTGTACGGGCATCTTTGTGTGCAGCATCTTGCAAAGATTTCTGTCTGATGGGGAGTTCAGCTCCATAGAATAGACTGTGTAGAGTATGGCTCTCATACTACATGGAAGGGGGTAAAATTGCTCTGTGATCTTGCCTTTTCCAAAGACTTTTATCTCAAGTGTGTATGAAGCATTAATAACCAAGCTATGTCTTTTTTCTTACCCAGAAAGCCAGATAACAGGGAGGATCAATCATCCGAACCAGATAATAACAAACGAATAATGCAAAATAGATTACATGCAATTGCAAATTCTCATCTATTCCACATAATATGCATTACAAAAGTCTGCGCTATGGCTTTAAGTAAATTCCATGTAAATGAATGTTTTTTTGTGAATTTTTCAAAATTAGACAAACGACGACAGATTAAAAACAAATACATTTTCAGACGAGACCCGGCTTGTTAATTAGACTGCAGAGCCTGGGGGAAAAAAAGAGCAAAATATTTAAATTTGCGAATTATGAAAGAGAGCCGTGCCACGGCGACAAGCTATGCGGAATCTCATTTACAGAACACAAAGAGCTGAAATCAGCCTTTCAAGCTGCCTGCAGAAGAACATTCCCGCTAATTGGTCATCAAACTGTTCCCGACTGTCTCATGCAAACACCCGTAGCGCTGTCACACCAGAGCACAAAGAGGGAGATCGGGAGATCCTGCACTGTGTTGGCAATAATTAACAGCCATTAACGTAATTATTAGAAAATCACAGGACATTTGCAAAGGTTGGTCGAGCCAAACTCGTGCGTTTTGGAGCTGCCCTGGCAGAAACTTGCTTTTAAAGTGTTTTCCAAATAGTTGTTGTTGCCAAGCAGCTCCCATCTGGCCTTCTTCCAGGGGACGAAAGAATACGCTCCCTGGCCAACTGTTATAATAATAATGGCAGTATTTGTATAGCACCTTTCTCCTGTTGGACTCAAAGCGCTTGCGAGGCAGCCACTAGAGCGCACTCAGTAGGCAGTAGCAGTGTTAGGGAGTCTTGCCCAATGAACTCCTTACTGAATTACTGGCTTACTGAACAGGCAGAGCCGAGATTCGAACCCAGGTCTCCCATGTCAGAGGCAGAGCCCTTAACCAGTACACCATCCAGCCACTTACTGTTAGGTGGGAACTGTTAGGTGGGTATTACTGATAGCTGCAGGTGGTCAGTGAGACACTAATAATGAGACAAAGTTTTGTTTATTTGATGGAAATGGGACTGCCACAAACATCGCCTAACTCCTCCTCCTGGTGGCAGCATTCGCTATTGTGGACTTCCGTTGCCCACCAGCAGGTGGCACCCTCCAGTCTTTGGTCTGGCGCAGCAGCTGTCATTTTACATAGCACCAGCATCTTCTGTGGCGCTGTTATGTCTGTGGGTGGTATCTTGAGTTCTGTAAATTGTTGCTGCAGTTCTTCAGGCCACCTGCGAGTGGTACCAGGAGTCACAATGAATATGTAGATAGAGTCACCTGACAGATTGGACTGTCTATTTAAAGGAAACCTGAAACAAAAATGATACATACCTGGGGCATCCTCCAGCCCCCTTCAGGCTGATTGCTCCCTTGATGTCCTCCCACGCTGCCTGGATGCTCCACTATTCGACCTGATAATTCTTGTAGTCTGGGTGTACTGCACATGTGCGACCCGGCCCCCATCGCGCTCCTGTCACTGGTGCAGATCGCTCCCAGTGACGGGAGAGTGATGGGGAGGGGAGCGCGCATTCAGACTGTGGACCGACTGGCCCTGACTGAAGGAATTACCGGGCATATTACGGGAGCATTAAAGCAGCACGGAAGGACGGTGAGGAAGCGATGAGCCTGAAGGGGGCTGCAGGAAGCCGCAGGTATGTTACATTTTTTCTATCCCCCGTCTCAGGTACACTTTAAGGCCTCTTGCACACTGCAAGTGATTCCGATTCAGATTCCGCTTTTTAATCAGTTTTTACATCCGATTCAGATTCCGATTTTCAGTTTGCTCCCTGCACACTGCAAATCGGAATCTGAATCGGATGTAAAAACTGATTAAAAAGCGGAATCTGAATCTGAATCGCTTGCAGTGTGCGAGAGGCCTAAGGCCTGTTTGTGCTTCAGACTAGTGCCAGGTTATTGAGTTCTTTTGTTTATGATATCTGGACATCCCTGTTTCCGTCCTGAACCAGTTTCTATGCCTTTCTGTTCCTGACCTCTGCTATTGCCTTGACCTTGCTTTTGCCTTTGATTTATGTACTGCGTATCTCTGTATATATTGTGCATATCTTAACCTTCTATATACTTGGATACTTGATACTAGTTAGTTAGTTAGGCTCGTTACACACCAAAAGCGTGCAGGAGAACGGCTCCTGCACGCGTTGCGGCGTGTCGTCGGGAAACTCCGGTGCAAGGCTGAGTAGCGGCGGTGATAGTTAATTACCCCGAAGGGGAAACGGCGATTCCCGACGATAAAATGCGCCGGGACGCGTCGTACCGCAACGTATCGAAACGCAGCGTTGGGTGTGAAAGGTAAAAGGAAAGTCTATGGACTTTCTTTTTACCTTGGTTAACGCAAAGTACAGACTTTGCGTTAAAATGCCAGAAGTGGGCTCTGGTGTGAAAGAGCCCTTAGGCTCTTTGGTGTTGGGCATGGTAGGTTTTATTACCCACTGCGTATTTGCTGTGATTGAATTTGCATAATTTTATATAACACAGCCAAAAATAAGATTATTTACTTTACTTCCAAACAGTTGTTGTGCGGTGGAGGAAAAAAGAGAGTTTGCCTTATGGCGCACTCCCTCACAGGAACATTTTGATTGACAGCTCCAAGGACAACTGAATCGATAGGGACAGCTACCCTGTTGATCCTCTGCCTCTAATACTTTTAGCCATAGACCCCAAACAAGCATGCAGCAGATCAGGTGTTTCTGACATTATTGTCAGATCTGACAAGATTAGCTGCATGCTTGTTTCTGGTGTGATTCAGACACTACTGCAGCCAAATAGATCAGCAGGGCTGCAATGCAACTGGTATTGTCAGTGGCGTACCTAGGGCATTTGACACACACCCCCACCCTAAAAAAAGTAAAGGAGTGAGTGTGTGATACTAAGCGCGCCACGGCAGGTAATGCCAGGTATAGGTGCCCCCAGTATAGGTAATATAGTTGCCCCAGTATTGGTAGCATAGTTCCCCAGTATAAGTAATAAAGTTGCCCCCAGTATAGGTAGTATAGTTGCCCGTAGTATAGTTGACCCAGTATAACTAGTATAGTTGTCCCCAGTGAAGTTAGTATAGTTGGCCCAGTATAGCTAGTTTAGTTGCCTCCAGTGTAGGTAGTATAGTTGCCCCCAGTGTAGGTAGTATAGTTGCCTCCAGTGCAGGTAGTATAGTAGCCCCCAGTGTAGGTAGTATGGTTGCCCCCAGTGTAGGTAGTATGGTTGCCCCCAGTGTAGGTAGTAGAGTTGCCCCCAGTATAGCTAGTATAATTGGCCCCAGGAGGGGGAAGCAGCACAAGAAGGAGGGGCACCCTCACCTGCGTCCCCTCCTTGTGCACTCTCCCTCCTCCAGATATGCAAGTGGCAGGCAGGCACGACGGGCCAGGAATAGCTCACCTAACAGGCGCTGGAACGCAGCATCACCATCAAGTGCCACAGGCCTCCGCCTTTAATGCGGCTCACTGTGCTTCCGCTAATCAGGAAGCACAGTGGGCAGCATTGAAGGAGGAGACCTGTGGCGACGGTGATGCTGTGCTACAGCACCTGGAGAAGTCAGGTGAGTTATTCTCCATCAGGACACGGAGATCCACGATTGGGGAGGGGGAACAGGGGTTCCCTAAACAATCAAAGTGCCTGAAATGAATGGACATGACCCCGATCAGGGGCCATGTCCTTTGATAACAAAAGATAGTAATAAAGGCATGTGTAAAAAAAAAAAGTGAACACACCCTGATAAATCACCTCCTGATAAATCAGTGATAAAACCTAGTGACGACAAGTAAAATTATACACACACCATAAATTATAATTAAAAAATTACTATAATCCCTCCCCCCCCCCCCCCCCCCCCCAAAAAAAAACCCAAAACATAAATAGTTGCCTTAGGGACTTTTTTAAGGGCTTGTAATTATGGACCAGACACAAAAAAAGACAGAAAAATTACAACCGTACTTACAAATAAAATATTGTCTCCATATATTGTGATAGGGACATAATTTAAATGATGTAATAACCAGGACAAAGGGGCAAATAGAATATGTGGGTTTAATTATGGTAGCCTGTTTTATGTTAAAACTATAATGGCTGAAAAAGGAGAAATAATGATTTTTTCCATTTTTTTTTTGTATTATTCCCATTAAAATGCATTTAGAATAAAGTAATTCTTAGCAAAATGTACAACCCAAAAAAGCCTAATTGGTGTCGAAAAAAAACAAGATGCAGATAATTTTGCTGTCATAAGAAGTAATAAAAATATTGGCAAATAATAGGGAGTAGCGCTGGCAGGTGAAAATTGCTCTGATCCATAAGGGTAAAAACCCTTGGGGGTGAAGTAGCTAACAGGAAATTAATATGGCAGCTTCAATATTTTTCTCACTTCAGTTGTCCTTTAACATGTTTAGAATATTTGGGCTAGGTCATTGATGGCCCGAAATTTCGCATCAAAATTCACAAATGCAAAATTTCAGAGAAAATCGTAGTTGATTGTATTAAATAATAGTATTTCATAATTTTGAGTAATTTTCGCGTAATTTCACAAAATGTTGTTCCGACTTCAGCAGTTAAAAGCAAAGCCCACATATATGCTAATGCTACAAAAATTGCTACATATGTTAAGGAGAATAGTGGGTACAAGTCAAAAAAAGATAGACCCTGTAGTGTTTGATAAAATCGATTTAAAAAATTCAAAGAAAAATGTTTTTAAAACTCATTTTTCAGTTTAAAAACAATTTTTCTTTGCATTTTTAAAACCGATTTTCTCAAAAACTACAAGGTCTTTTTTGAAAAAAAAATTTGACTTGTACCCACTGTTCTCCTTAACATACAGTGGGTTGCAAAAGTATTCGGCCCCCTTGAAGTTTTCCACATTTTGTCATATTACAGGCATCAATTTTATTGGAATTCCACATGAAAGACCAATACAAAGTGGTGTACATGTGAGAAGTGGATCGAAAATCATACATCATTCCAAACATTTTTTACAAATAAATAACTGCAAAGTGGGGTGTGTGTAATTATTCAGCTCCCTGAGTCAATACTTTGTAGAACCACCTTATGCTGCAATTACAGCTGCCAGTCTTTTAAGGAATGTCTCTACCAGCTTTGCACATCTAGAGACTGAAATTCTTGCCCATTCTTCTTTGCAAAACAGCTCCAGCTCAGTCAGATTAGATGAACAGCGTTTGTGAACAGCAGTTTTCAGATCTTGCCACAGATTCTCGATTGGAATTAGATCTGGACTTTGACTGGGCCATTCTAACACATACGGTATATATGTTTTGTTTTAAACCATTCCATTGTTGCCCTGGCTTTATGTTTAGGGTCATTGTCCTGCTAGAAGGTGAACCTCCGCCCCACTCTCAAGTCTTTTGCAGTCTCCAAGAGGTTTTCTTCAAAGTTTGCCCTGTATTTGGCTCCATCCATCTTCCCATCAACTCTGACCAGCTTCCCTGTCCCTGCTGAAGAGATGCACCCCCCGAGCATGATGCTGCCACCACCATATTTGACAGTGGGAATGGTGTGTTCAGAGTGATGTGCAGTTTTAGTTTTCTGCCACACATACTGTTTTGCATTTTGGCCAAAAAGTTCCATTTTGGTCTCATCTGACCAGAGCACCTTCTTCCACATAGTTGCTGTGTCCCCCACATGGCTTGTGGCAAACTGCAAACGGGACTTCTTATGCTTTCTGTTAACAATGCCTTTCTTCTTGCCACTCTTCCATAAAGGCCAACTTTGTACAGTGCATGACTAATAGTTGTCCTATGGACAGAGTCTCCCACCTGAGCTGTAGATCTCTGCAGCTCGTCCAGAGTCACCTTGGGCCTCTTGACTGCATTTCAGACCAGCGCTCTCCTTGTTCGGCCTGTGAGTTTAGGTGGATGGCCTTGTCTTGGTAGGTTTACAGTTGTGCCATACTCCTTCCATTTCTGAATGATGGCTTGAACAGTGCTCCGTGGGATGTTCAAGGCTTTGGAAATCTTTTTGTAGCCTAAGCCTGTTTTACATTTCTCAATAACTTTATCCCTGACCTGTCTTGGACCTGTCTTGTGTGTTCTTTGGACTTCACGGTGTTGTTGCTCCCGATATTCTCTTAGACAGCCTCTGAGGCCCTCACAGAGCAGCTGTATTTGTACTGACATTAGATTACACACAGGTGCACTCTATTTAGTCATTAGCACTCATCAGGCAATGTCTACAGGCAACTGACTGCACTCAGATCAACAGGGGCCGAATAATTATGCACACACCACTTTGCAGTTATTTATTTGTAAAAAATGTTTGGAATCATGTATGATTTTCGTTCCACTTCTCATGTGTACACCACTTTGTGTTGGTCTTTCATGTGGAATTCCAATAAAATTGAATCATGTTTGTGGCAGTAATATGACAAAATGTGGAAAACTTCAAGGGGGCCGAATACTGTTGCAACCCACTGTATATAGCAATTTTGGTAGCAATAGCATGTATGGGGGCTTTGCTATTAACTGCTAAAGTTGGCATGTAATTGCACAAAAATTACAAATTACGAATGACTACATAAAATCAATTGAATTAACAAATCGTAATTGCGTATTTACGCAACATTTGGCATAATTGAAATTAGCTCATTGCGATCATCACTGTCAGGATCTCTCCTGTAGCATGTTCTGTTGCTTGCAGTGGAGCTGCAACTGGGCAGTTCAGGCTTGTCTTCTTGCATTTGGTTGCGCATTTGCAGTGAGTCTTATTGTCATTTGCAATCATTCTGCAGTTCAGAGCAGTTCAGGATGCTGTCAGGATTATGCCCCGTTCACACTTGCGTTTTGGCAAATAAACGGACCGGATCCTGATCGGATCCTGACCTGATCCTGATCAGAACCGTATGGTTCCGATCCGGATCCGGTCTGTTTGTATCAGGCATGCATCAGGCTGCCATCCGGATCCGTGGGCAAAAAATAGCGAAATTTGAAAAATAAAATGTTGGGGTCAGCAGAAGGTGCACCTGGTGCACGTGTAGAATCAGGTTCCTCCGCTGTAGGCCTCACCTCCACCTCCGACATTCTGCCAAACAGCTCCAGCACGTCTGTCACTGCTGCTCCACTCCAGACATGCTTGGCCCATGTGTCCCCATCCGAAATGGCCGCTTGCATACGCATAGGAAGTGGGGTAGAACGTCAGGTTTTTGTAGGCAGTGTGTTCTGTGCCTTCCGTTTCCCATTGGTTTCTGTGTTCCTGATGGTGCTGTCAGGCTCAGGTCCGGCTCCGGTCCGGGTGCGTGGGCCGGAGATCCGGACCCAAAAAATAGCGCATGTTGGAAAAGAGTCCGGAGTCCGGATCCGATCCGGCTCCGTACTGTACGGAACGGACGCGTGTAAACGTCCGCATAGACTTTACATTGCTATACGGAACGTACGTTCCGTTTGTACAGTATGCGGTCCGGATCAGATCCGGAAAATCCGGATAGCGAATGCTAATGTGAACCGGGCCTTACTCCTATGGTTTGCTGCAGTTGAACTGTGGCCACATAGCCCTGGATTCAGGGGCGTCTCACCCACCAGGCAAGTATAGGCGGTTGCCTGGGGCGCCATGAGGTGGTGAGGCGCCATGAGGTGGTGAGGCGCATTCCCCCACCGCTGCTACTGTGACCATGTTTTTTTTTTTTTTTTTTAATATTATATTACCTCCCGACCCAGTCCCCGGTGCTCGGCATGCTACCATGTGCTCAGCAGTGCCTCCACCTCCACTTCTCCCCAGCCAATAGAGCAATCAATACTGCTCTTCTCTGCCAGGCTCCTTCTTTAAAGCTGTGCCCCTTCTTCTCAGTAGCCACACAGGTAAAGTGTTTATCCCGTGTGGCCCAGTCTTTAACTCCGCCCCACGCCAGTCAAACCAGGAGCCAGGGCCAGCCAGCTTATGCCCCCGACAGTCTGACCCCCCACCTGTGTCACTGGCTGCACACAGACACTGGAGCGAGACAGCCAGGGGACAGATGCAGTCACAGAGAGAAGAATGTGATATGTCCGTGTTGGAGCCCCGCCCCCGCACAAGACAGCAACACAGCCCGGGAGAAGGGAAGTTTCTGCTCCAGAGTAGTGATGGGAATTCCGGCTCTTTTCAGAGAATCAACTCTTCTGAATCGGCTCCCATTAAAGAGCCGACTCTTACGGCTCTGAATCGGCTCTTCATTAAATATCACTAAACACCACTCAGAATCGGAGTAAAAGCCCCGCCCCCGTCTCCATGACAATTCCAGACTGCTTCTCTGACTGGGGCAATCCCTCCTGCTACTGCTCTGCTCCGCCCTATACACTCCTACAAGCTGCAAGAGGAGGACTACATCTCCCAACATGCCTCAGCGCCCTTTATTGCAAAGCAAAGCAGACCTCTGTGGGGCGGCTGAGGCATCGGCTCTTTCAAAATTGAGAACCGGCTCTTTTCGTTCGCAGCAAAGAGCCGGCTCGTTTGCGAACGACCCATCACTACTCCAGAGATGATAAGCTGCATGCACAGGCAGAAGAGAAGGTATGCAGGCAGGCTGCTAAGAGCACTTCCTGTCCTGTGTGCAGACTCCCACTACTGTTATAACTGCTAGAATGTGCCCTGCTCTTTTGATACTAGAGTTTTCTTTGAAAGCTGGTTAGTCTGTAGGCTGGTAAAGCTGTAAACCTGTGCTTTAGTGCTGTGCTGTCTTTCCCTCTCCCCTCTCTGTTCCTCTGCCCCCTCTTCCATCTTATGCTGTCTCTCCCTCTCCCCTCTGTTTCTCTGCACCCTCTTCCATCTTATGCTGTCTATCCCTCCCCCTCTCTGTTCCTCTACCCCCCTCTTACATCTTATGCTGCCTCTCCCTCTACTCTTTCCCTCTGCTCGGATTACGTGTATTTTCTGGTGAAACGCTTCCACATTACGATTATTTTCTGACAACGCTGCCCCATTACGATTATTTTCTGGTGAAACGCTGCTGCCCTATGATTAATTTCTGGTGAAATGCTGCTGCAATAAGTGTATTTTCTGGTGAAACGCTGCCACCTTACGAATATTTTCCGGTGAACTGCTGCTGCAATAAGTGTATTTTCTGGTGAAACATTGCCACATTATGATTATTTTCTGGTGAATTACGATTCTGAATTACGATAATTACTATTATTTTCTGATGAAACACTGCCGCATTATGATTATTTTCTGGTGAAACGATGCTGCATTATGATTGTTTTCCTGGGGGGAGGGGCTTGGGGGGGGGCGCCACAGGTTTTCTCGCCTGGAGTGACAAAATGACTAGAGGCACCCCTGCCTGGATTTCCTGCATGCATCTTGTTACATAATTCTGCATGTATTTCTTATGGGGGTCCTTTGCATTCACAGCCAGCTAGCAAATGGTAATCAAGCCAGCTCAGGATTGAGTGATTACCATTCAGCTGTGTGGAGATTAGCATACCTGTGGCCATTGGCTGATGCCATTGCCAGCATAAAAGTCTGTCTCCCATTTTATACCCCGCCCGTCATAGTGGTCAGTACGTTGATCTACTGGGCACTTTGTTACTCTGTATAGTTTTGTTATTGTAGTTCTATGCAACCTTATTACTTGTGCTTTAGCTAGTTCTTGATAAATATATATGCAGACTTGCTAATATATATTTATCCGTTAGTTGAGCCGTTTGTTATTTTTCTTATCATTGTGTATTGCCCAGTTCCATGCTTGATGGACATTTGCTGCATCCGCGGTGGATCAGTGAAGTCCATTATCCAGATACCTTGGATTCTGCCATTACCACGTTGGTGACTGGTAGTATTCCTGCTACTCTAGTTTCTGGGAACGTAACTGTAGGCTGCAGTTGCTATTAGTTACGTTCTATCCCGTAGTCTTGACTGGGTGGATGCTTGCTGGTGACTGTTGTTAGCCTGCTTGCTCTGCTTCTGTGGACGTGACTGTGAGCTGCGGTTGCTACTAGTTACGCTCCAATCTATGGTCCTGTCTGGTACCTGTCTGAATACTTGCTATCGCTAAGGCAGCCCAGTGCGAATTAGGCAGCACAACATCGCACTGCGCTGCCATTGTGTTTTATTTATAGCGATATCAGAAGCCCAGAATTGCAGTTGTTCTGGGAAGCCTGTGTAACCTCTTCCATTATCCAGCTCTTAGCCTTGTTGTGCTGGGTGATCAGAAAGTATGTCCCCCCAGCATTACAATCACTAGGCTAGGTTCTCAGTGAGAGTTGCATTGCATTCCCTGTAAAAAACGGAAACGCAACTAAAAGGTGGCATTGCACATTATCCGCACTTTGCATCTCATACTGTTGAAGCATACAGTCAATGAAAAGATACTATATAGCCTAAAGTAATCAAGAGGTGGATTGCCCAGCCAACTCCTCCCCATCTCCTGTCAGATCAGGTGGTCTCTGCGGAATGTTTGATTACAGTGAGTTCAAGAGGCAGTAGAAAATAGAAAATATACGTGGAATGCCAGAATGAGGGGGGGGGGGGGGGATTCCACTTGTTAAAAAGCCTAGTCTTAAGGCCCATACCAAACTCGTGATTCTTCCAACTATTTTCCCGATGAGCTGCAATTTTTTTAAGCGACAGGTGGTCGATTACACGATCTTGCGACGTGGGTACAGGTGCATGATCATGCAAATGTCAGTTAGCATCACGTGGCAATAACGACCATCGCGGTTGCTCAGATCTTTAAGATCCCGATGACTCCCGCACCAAAATCGCTTGAAGTCTTGCTGCGCTCTTCGTGTAACATTGCGCACCCCACCGGCCGGGAGATGAAGGAAGATGGATCGGCGGAGCGCTCGTAGTCAGGGAGATGCCCTGGATCCATCTCCCTGCTTTGCGAGGTGAGTACTTAGCTTAAAGGGCCACTAAGGCGAAAAATCGTAAAATTTAAAATACATGCAAACATATACAAATAAGAAGTACATTTTTTTTCCAGAGTAAAATGAGCCATAAATTACTTCTCTCCTATGTTTTTGTCACTTATCTAATATTTTTTATAAAGAATAAAAGCCTTGCTGAGAATCCCCTATGAAGAGATGGACTAGTCCAAAACCTGTCACTTCTGTCAGATTTATACTACCTACTGTAAGTGACAGCAACATGGGAAAAAAGTAATTTATGGCCCATTTTACTCTGGAAAAAAATGTACTTCTTATTTGTATATGTTTGAACATATTTTAAATATTACAATTTTTCACCATAGTGCCCCTTTAAGCATCACTGGTGAGGTGGGGTTACACACCAATATTCACAAATATATTGATATAGGAATTTTTTCTGATGCTAAAACTGGGATAATTACT